>NC_044917.1:8675263-8739481 GCF_003576645.1 Ipomoea triloba | reverse complement strand
AAAAAAATGAAAATTTCAACAATCAAATTACTATATGATGTATATTATAGTATTTAAAAAAATATTACTATATTATGTTATTGTATGTAATTAAATTCCTCTCATGATAATATTAAAAAAAATGAAAATTTCAACAATCAAATTACTATATGATGTATATTATAGTATTTAAAAAAATATTACTATATTATGTTATTGTATGTAATTAAATTCCTCTCATGATAATATTAAAAAAAATGAAAATTTCAACAATCAAATTACTATATGATGTATATTATAGTATTTAAAAAAATATTACTATATTATGTTATTGTATGTAATTAAATTCCTCTCATGATAATATTAAAAAAAATGAAAATTTCAACAATCAAATTACTATATGATGTATATTATAGTATTTAAAAAAATATTACTATATTATGTTAATGTACGTAATTAAATTCCTCTCATGATAATATTCAAAAAAAATAAGAATCCAACAATCAAATTACTATATGGTGTATATTATAGTGTTAAAAAAATTACTATATTATGTTAATGTACGTAATTAAATTCCTCTCATGATAATATTCAAGCAAAATAAAAATTACAACAATCAAATTACAATATGATGTATATTATAGTATTAAAAAAATATTACTATATTATGTTAATGTACGTAATTAAATTCCTCTCATGATAATATTCAAAAAAATAAAAATTCAAACAATCAAATTACTATATGATGTACATTATAGTATTCCAAAAAAATATTACTATATTATGTTAATGTACATAATTAAATTTATCTCATGATAATATTCACACACAAAAAAAAAAATTTACAACAATCAAATTACTATATGATGTATATTATAGTATTCCAAAATAGATATGTCAAATTTAATTTATTCTAATGAGATAAAATTGAAATCTTCTCTTCAATTTAATATTTTTGTATTATAGATACTTTTAATTTTATTTGTTTTATTTTTTGAATTTTAATTAAAATTATTAAAATTAAAATAATTTAATTTGATTCGAATATATATATATATATATATATATATATATATATATATAGAATCATTGTTGCATGTCAAAAGTTCACCCAAATAAAAAAATTGTTGCATGTCAATTTGTTTACTTCATCTAACTTTTAAAAATAACTACAATATTTATTACTACTATATATAAATTTCTTCCTACATAAATGATGTTGGTTTTCAAAGTTTAAAAATGTGAAAGGTATAATATATCATTATTATGATTTTAGCTCTCTACTAATAACAAATATAAGTATTATTGCATTAATTTAAAAGTTTTATAGTTCAAATGTTGTGAACAAATTTTATAAAATACCATAAATTATAAAAATTTACAAATCTAAAATAATAGTTATTATTTAAATATTATGAGCTCAAAACAAATTAATTTACGTTAATAACATAACTGAAGAAAAACTAACATAAAAATGAACTAATTGAACTAACTTACATTTGCGGAGTTTGAAAAAAAATATAATGTTATTGGGTAAATGTTTCACATTTAAATATAATTTTATTAAATTTATTGGAATTCACATATTTAAGAATGATGCATCATCTCGAGATCTATCAATTTAAAACGAAGAAGAATAAGAGATTTATTTTTTTGAATACAAGGCTCAATCTCATGACCTCCCATACGGGAGAATCACTACATGTCATCTGAGCACAAGATGCATGACAAGAACAATAGGTAATAGAACTAAACGAAAAAGAGATAATAGAACTAAAAGAAATAAACTTTCAAATAAATTAGTTAAAAACATATCATAGATCTACAAATCTTGAACCACAAAGTCAATTGTGAACCTATTATTTAAATAATGATCTAGAGATGTTTTGATTGTGCTACATTTACGGGTTGAAAAATATTTAGAAACAAAACTAAATGGTTTCTAGACATCTATTACTATTTATGATAACAAACAAAAGCTTAAGGAAACAACTTGTGTGTGACTGTCTCATGGTCTCAATCCGTGAGACGGGTTTGATCTTTAACTAACAAGGTTAAAGATCTGACCTATTAATCAAAGATCTGACCCGTTTAACGGATTAAGACCCGTGAAACGGTCTGACACAAGTGTTACTCAAAGTTTAAAATATCATCAAAGTAGATTTTGATACAAAACTCATATATCAATGTAAAATTTTAAAATAAGAATGGTTTTTCATGCAAGGAAAAAAATTATATAATATTTATCAATATCTATATAATAAAAAATTATAAATTTCTCTTTTTATCAATTTTTGTAGACATATTATATTTATAGTATTTTGTACAATATAAAAATATATATACATTTTTTTTTATAGAATTGTAATTATTGCCATAATTATACACGTTAATTACTACAATGAATATTTATTAAAAAATTATTTTAAAATATGTCTAAACTCATATTCTTAATTAAAAATTTAAAAATATTTAAAAATTTGTCTAAATATATAACATAGTTAGGGACTACATTAATCCATATAGATTTAAAAATTAAATTCTTTTAATTTGTAAATGAAATTTTCTTAATTATAATTAATAAAATATAAAATATAATTAAAAATAAAATTATAAAATTAACAAAATGTGTATTCATAAATATTTAAATTTATAAAAATACATACATACATACATACATATACTTATGCATTATATTAATCATACAAAATAAAAATTCTATTTGTCAGTTTATAAATTTAATTATTTTAATTATAATATATCAATATAAATTATAATTACAAAAATTATATTATAGAATTTACATATATACATATTAATAAATATTATTTGTATATACACTGTATTACACAATCACATATACAAAATTTAAATTTTACATTTTTTTAATTTCTAAGTATAATTTCTTAGTTATTATTCATATTGTTAGAATTATAATATATATGAAATAAGATTAGGAATAATTCAATTTAATAATGTAAATTTTTCTCTATAAATTTATATAAATATGTATATGATTAGAGATTATATTAATCATACAAAATTTTAATTTTGTATGTTATGATAATAGATACTTGACCAAATATACGAAAATTCAACTATATTATTATATTGTACATTATAATATATTTGTATTTTTAAATTTTATTATTTAAATTTATAATAACAAAATTTTTTCCGTGCAGCGCACGGGTAAAACACTAGTAAAATTTTAAAAATAAAGCAAAAATCCGTCCCCATCCCACCTACGTCTGTGTCTCCGGGCTGAAGACGAATTGGGGGAGTTAGGGGTGGGTTTTTGGGTTATTTAATTTTAAAAGTCAATTTTTTTAAAGGGCAATCTTCACATCAAATAATGTCATTTTATGTTCAATTGAATGATTTACACTGTTCAGAAATTCAATTGCATTTCAAGTTGGATAACTTAATTGCATTTTCTTATATAATAACTCAATGACATATTTGACTTTTATTCATATTTATATCATAGACATTGAGTTAATACTCAATTTAACCATCAACTGTATTGATTATTTTTGTTTTTTAATCTTAAATGACTTTTTATTCTTAATTAATGGCATGAACTTGTTGACGGCAGTTGTTCGTCCGCGACAGGTTTGGCTGGCTGTGGAGGCTTGTTGCGCGATCAGGCAGGGAATTGGATGATTGGTTTTCAATACAGAATTGGGTGTTGTTCTCCGGAAGTAGCAGAAGCGTGGGGAATACTGCAGGGATTGCGGCTGGCGTCAAGAATGGGAGTCCGGAACCTCATTGTGGAATGTGATTCGAAGCATATTATTGACCTCCTACGGAGTAGCGCTGGGGATACGGAAACGTTTGCAACATTATGGAGAGATGTCGCACCAAGGCAAATAGCTTTCAGCAGATCGTTTTCTTGCACGTCTACAGGGAGCAGAACAGAATAGCTGATTTTCTTGCTAAGAAGGCACTACGTCAGCCTTATGGTTTTCACCATCTTATGGAACCTCCAATGGATCTCAGAGATATGCTTTACGAGGATCAGATTGGGGCTAGTTTCTATAGGAGGCTCCCCCGTAATAGGAGCATAGTCACTGTGTAGTCTTTGTTTTAACCTGGGATTTCCTCCCTCTTCTCTCGACAAAAAAAAAATGGCATGGACTTCAATGATTTTACCTAATTAATTAAGTTCTCTGTTACGATAGTTTGGTAATTTCTCATCTATTAATACCTAATTTAATCATCAACTATATTAGTTTTATCCAATTTAGTCATTAACTATAGTGATTTTACTCAATTTAGTTATCGATTGTAGTAATTTTTCTCAAGTTAGTCCTTGATTCTAAGGGTCAGGCCAAAAGATGCATGAAAGGTCTACAAATGACTAAATTAGGTAAGATCATCAAAATCTAGGATCCAATTAAGCACAAAAATCATTTAGAACTAAATTGAAAAAAAAAATCACTATAGTTAATGGCTAAATTAGGTTAAACACAAAGTTATTTAGAACTAAATTGATAAAAGATTCACTAAACTAAGAACTAAATTGGATATGAACTCCATAGATATAGCATTCATATCTATCATTATTTTTAAATCAAAAGGCTTCTTAATATGTTAATTTTAGTTTCTTTAATTTATGTTACTATAGTGTTAAAACATGATATTGACAGAGTAAAGTTTGCTGAAGCAAAAAATAATAGACTTTGGATCAACATACAGTTTGTATGAGACTAAGGACTTTGAAATTGTTCCATTTTGACATACATCAACATGTATATTTTACTGCATTTGTTTTATATTTATGTTTAGAATAATATTTAATCTTTGAGATGCTTATAAAACATCAGTGTTTTTAGAAAGAAAGAAAGAAAGAAAAAAAAAAAAAAAAGCATGAACCTCTTAAACAAATACAAAGTCTTAATACAAATAACCATAAATTTACACAAATAACATTTCAATGCACATATCATCAATAAGCCACATCAGAAACAAAATATGTGGCATTCATTTGTACTTAGAGCAGAGTTTTTTCACGGTTATTGAGAACTTTTTGTAAGTGTGATTAGGAAAGAGAAAATGGGATGAGAGGAAAATAAATAAATAAAACAAATATAATTTTAAAAAAATAATTAAAGTCATTTGTCAGGCGCGCCCGCTGGGCGCCTTTATTGCCTTCCACGCAAATTTGTGCGTGTGAAGTAAATTTGATGTGGATCCCATTTCTGTCAATAAACTCTTCACTTGCAGATGAACTTTCAGTCCTCTCTCTCCTCCTTATCTCTCCTTCATGTGGCATAGCACTGTTCCAAAAATTCATCAACATCCAGTGATATTGATGCTCTTATAAACATATATTCCGTATAAGCATATATGCAGGCATTTCAATTTTTTTTTTTTCAAAAAAACAAAAAAACAAAAACAAAAACAAAAACAAAATTACGTGAAACCTTAAATAGTTCATAATATCCCACCACCATTCAAAACATGACATATGTATAGAAATTCTTATTGACCTAACAAAAGAAACTCACCATAATCTCATCAGTAGAAGAAATTCTTATTGACCTAACAAAAGAAAGTCTAGACGCATAATCTGATATGATCTGATCTAGTGTCCGTATGCATACCTTGATGTTCAATTGCAAATGATAAACTTATAAAAGATGGATAACATTAAAAACAACTAAGATGTCATTGATTAATATTACATTTTCTTAAACAATGTAAACTCTGGTGAGTTGTGGTTGAATCAGAGCTTTGGGGCATCAAAAGAACTTGAAATTCGTCACATCATCATATGCAAATAAAACATCATCATAAAATTCGTTTTATGACTTATAAAATTCGTGTTGTTAAAGATGTTAAGCAAGTATAATCATTTTATATACTTATATGTTTTATAATGTCTTTTATAAAACATATAAGTATATAAAATGATTATACTTGCTTAACATCTTTAATAACAAAATTAATTAATTTTACATTTTTTCGAGCCACCACCTTCTCTAATGGTGAATATATTTTGACAACTTGTCCAATCATATATGAGAAGGAACATGTTTAATTATAATATTATAAAAAAATATAAAATTTGAAGAATTAATATATAAACATAATTAAATAACAATTCTATCAACTCCACATCAATATCTTCTTTGCTTAGTAATAAAGACACACTTTATACAAAACACTTTGTTAGAAAATTTAACTCTCTTGTACTCCTTCAACAATATGCATGTCGTGCTTAAATTTGATGATGTAACAGCGGGTAGTGATTTTGTATTTGAAGAAGTTGGTGATACACATAAACTTCTTGATCAAATAAATGTTACCTTCCTAAAACTAACAGGGCGTTTGGTTGGGAGGAGGGAATTAGGGGGAAAAGAATTGTAATTCGGCGAAATTGCAATTCAATAATAAAGTAGGAATTGAAATTACAGTGTTTGGTATGCAGGAATAGGAGTACAAGGAATTGAAAGGAAAGAAATGACAAAATAACTAAAATGCCCTTATATTGTAATAGATGTTGTTGTTGTAGTAGTAGTAGAGTAATAATAATAATAATAATAGTTCTTTCAAAATAATAATAATAATAATAATAATAATAATAATAATTCTTTCAATAATAATAATTTATTATTATTATTATTTCAATAATAATAATAATAATAATAATATATTTTATTAGGAATTGTATTACCATATTTTAATGTACAATTGTATTACGAATAGGAATTGTATTACCATATTTTATAATATTACGCAATTCTTAATAGTATAAGAATGTTTTGGACGGGAAGTTAAAGTTGAGGATATTGTTTTTATTAATAGTATAGATATAGATATAGATAATAATAATAATAATAATAATAATAATATATTTTATTATGAATTGTATTACCATATTTTAATGTACAATTGTATTACCAATATGAATTGTATTACCATATTTTACCATAGAGTTAATTACCGATTTGGTCTCTCGACTATTGGGATTTCACCACTTTGGTCCTCGACAATTTTTCTTGCCCAATTAAGTCCTCGACTTTGAAAAAATTAGCCAATTCGGTCCTCCGTTTATTTTACCATTTGATATCCGTTAAATCGGGACCAAATTGGTAATTTTTACTATAGTCAAGGGACCATTTCAGTCAAAATTAATTACCGAAATGGTCCCTTGACTATAGAAAAATTACCAATTTGGTCCTGATTTAACGGCTGTTTAACACCAAAATAAACGAAGGACCAAATTGGTTAATTTTTTCAAAGTCGATGACTTAATTGAGCAAGAAAAATTGTCGAGGACGAAAATGGTAAAATCCCAATAGTCGAGGGACCAAATTGGTAATTAACTCTTTTACCATATTACGCAATCCTTGATAGTATAGGAATGTTTTGGGCGGGAAGTTAAAGTTGAGGATATTGTATTGTTTTTATTAATAGTATAGAGTATAGATATAGATTAGTAATTTTAATCTAGAATTGTATTACGAATAGGAACGTAGCGAATAATATATTTTATTATGAATTGTATTACCATATTTTAATGTACAATTGTATTAGAATTGTATTATCATAGTTTATACTATTACGCAAACCTTAATTGTATTATATTAAAATATATGGTAATATAATTCCTATTCGTAATACAATTATACATTAAAATATATAGTAATATGATTTATAATAAAATATATTCTTTCCTACATTATATTCGTAATACAATTCTGCATTAAAATTATCAATAAAATAGAACAATACTCTTTTTAATAATTAGAGAATGAAATTTTTAATTGGAGCTGCAATCAAATCTCATAATTATGTTTTAAAATGTTATCAATAGTTTAATTCTCATTTGTAATGTGTAAATTGTGAAGTCATAAACCAAACACAATCGTGATAAATTTTTGATAAGGTTCAAGAGTTTGATAAGGTTTAAGGTTCAAGAGTTTGATCCTTATCAGTGTTCTGTTTGTTTTGGGATACCGTTTCTTAAGGTAAGCCGTTAATTAGTAATTATATATATAACAAAAAATCAATCGTCACTTTTATCTTAGCTTAAGGCTGTCAGTTCTGAGTTCTTACTGAGAGGAAACACTCTGAACTGAACTGTGATAATTCCGCAATCGCGATCGAATCAGTGAGATATGGCGGCTACGAATATCCGCATACCGAGTCGCCTGCTGTTCATCGACGGCGAATGGAGAGAACCTGTCAAGAAGAATCGTCTTCCGATTATTAATCCCGCTACTGAACAAGTCATTGGTTTGTGATTGAAGTTCGATGATCTGATTTTTATGAAATACTTCGGTGGCTTAGCAATTATTTTGTTTTATTGAGTTTACTTTTGATGGAACTCTTTTAGGCGACATTCCGGGAGCTACAGCCGAAGATGTGAATATAGCGGTGGAAGCTGCTCGGAGAGCTCTCGCCGGAGAGTGGGGCTCAACCACAGGGGCACAACGGGCGAAATATTTGCGTTCTATTGCTGCAAAGGTTTGTTTCTTGAAATTAATAGTTGCGTTTTCTGAACTAGTACTCTAGAAGCAACAATATGAATGATTATCATATTTGGATTTTTAAATTAGTATTGATTTTGATGAATTGCTACGTTTTGAATATACTGTATTCAAATCTGGACTATATTTTGTGTCTTTTGAAATTCTTGAAATTTTATAGATTTGCTTCACTAAAAAAGTCAGGTCTGAGAAATTGTGGGCCTTTCATGTACAATGTGTTGACTTTTGAGTTCTTATCGTTTGTTTGGTGAATTTGTTTAGTATGTCACTGTCTTAAGTATACTTTGCTCTTTTCTACCCAGTGAATCTGAACTAGCCAGCATTTAAGCTTTATTTTATTCCTTGAGAATTCTTTTGACGGCTAGTTGTTTGATTATTCTCCCTTGCATTAATTTGTCAACTCCTTTATGTACTATGAGTGATATAGAAACACACAAAAAATTAAAAAAAAAATAATAATAATAATAATAAAACCAGAAGCTAGTTTTGCACCTGTGTCCTAGTAGTGTTTGCTCCATCAGCTTACACTTTACATTTTGCATGAAGGTTAAGGAGAGGAAGCCCGAGCTAGTACCACTTGAAGCCATTGATAGTGGAAAGCCATTGGTGGAAGCGGATGCAGATATGGTACGTTTCATGTCACTGGATGAATAGCTTCCTATTCACAGGATATCCAAAGCCCTTATATGTGTTTCATATCTTTCAGGATGATGTATCATCAACGATTGAGTACTATGCAGGCCTTGCTGAGGCTTTGGATTCAAGACAGAAGACTCCTGTTCCTCTTCATTTGGAGTCAATTAAGAGTTGTGTTCTTAGAGAACCCATTGGGGTTGTTGGGTTGATTACTCCATGGTACATGATTCCACTACATAAGTTCATATTGCTTCTCTTTATAAGCACATAGATCAGCCAGAATCCAGAATGAAACTTCTTCACTATACACAAGTCTTTGCTCAGATCTTTTCTGCCTGCTCCATTTTTGGTTCTGTAATCACTCATTAACAAAAGTATCTTATATCAGCATCTATGTCCATCAAGTTCTTTTCTTTTTATCACTGTGATAATAGCCTATCTATAAACGGTCATAGCTAGTCTCTAAGTTTCAAACTCAGCTTCAATTTCATCATGTTTAGTGAAAGGATCTGCCCTCTGTTTATCCTTCTAATGTTTTCAACATAATGTTTGGGATGAACCTTTCAATCATGTTCCAATCTGCTTAACCTGGCTGCTATAGTTAATTGAATTACTTTACTGTGTTACTTGAAAGTAATATTGTCACTCAGGAGAGTAATATAGGATATTTGATGATGTCTTGTTATCATGCCACTTACTCCCTGTTTAATGAAGCCCATTACAGTGGGTATATTTTAGAAGTCATGGTCTGTAGGAGCTGCTTATTTCATCTTTCCTTGCATAAGGTATACATGTGCATTTAGCTAAGAACTGCAAAGAAACACTGGCACACTGCTCTTCACTTTGTCTTGTCTGATGCTTTTGTGAGACTTCTTTTGATATGCTGTAAAAAAATATTTATGGGGTTCAAACTTCAAAACTTTTCATTTTCAAATTGAAGGAATTATCCTTTGTTGATGGCTATCTGGAAAGTCGCTCCTGCACTGGCAGCTGGGTGTGCTGCTATACTTAAGCCATCTGAACTAGCTTCTATGTGAGTTTTTTTTTTCAAATCTTATTTACATCCTGGCTATCTAACTTTGGTACATTTTGTCCTGAGTCCTAACTTTATGTAGTTTTCAATTTTAGTACCTGTTTAGAATTGGGTGAAATTTGTAGAGAGGTGGGTCTCCCCCCTGGAGCCCTTAACATTCTAACTGGTTTGGGGCCAGAAGCTGGTGCTCCATTGGCAACTCATCGTCATGTTGACAAGGTTATCCCCTGTACATTTTAATTTTTTTTCATTATTTATTAATTTTATTTCATTTGAGCCCCATACTCTATCTTGCCAATGTATCACAGCTAAATTCTTTGTTCTTGTTGCAAAGGTTTCATTTACAGGAAGCTTGGCCACAGGAGTCAAAATCATGACTGCTGCAGCTCAACTTGTTAAAGTATGCTAATCATAATCATTAAGAACTGTTTAGTGGCTTTTTCATTATGCATGATGTGATTTTTTTCTTGCTTAATTTTTTTGATAATTCTCAGCCAGTAACACTTGAACTCGGTGGAAAAAGTCCAATTGTCATATTTGAGGATGTTGGGGACCTTGATAAAGGTTTGTCCTACTTGTTTGATATTAGGAAAAAAGAATTCGAATTTATTTATCTAAAAATTAGAATATTACATACCAGTTAGTATTATTGTTTTCCAAAAGGCAAATCAAGATAAAGTGATCCATTGTTGATGAAGTATCTAAGTATTTTGGTTGGTCTGTGTATTGAATCAGCTGTTGAGTGGACGCTTTTTGGTTGCTTCTGGACAAATGGCCAAATTTGTAGTGCCACATCTCGTCTTATATTGCAGGTATGGCTTAACCAATGCCTACTTACTATCCTTTGTTTGCATTATGTTCCTTCTTTGAATTTAGTCCCATTGATGAGAATAATTTGTCAAAACGGTGAAAGATCCTCAACTTACTACTCTACTGTTCTTCTTTACTGTTATCAACAATCAATTTTACCTAATTAATGAATAATTGAGAGAGAAAAGAATTAACAGAAGAAGAGTAGATTGAGAGAGAGACTGCTAGATTTTGATGTGTTTTTTCCCCTAGGGTTAGGTAGGATATGGATGGTCAATAACTGAAGTGGATGGGTTACCAAGTTTCTGGGTTAATTTGATGGGTTCTAAGTGGCTCAGTAAAAAGGTGTAGCAAATTTTCCTGCAAGTAGCAGTTCAAAAAGATGAAGGAACCAAATTGACAGTTTTTGCATTTATAGGGCCACATTGATCATTCTGTCAATTTCAAATCATATTGTTAGCTTGCTTCATTTTGCAAATTTCATGAAGATTTGTTTTATGGAGTATGATTTTTCCTTATGATTCAGACTCAATATATTAATTGGGTTAATCATTCTCAAAATGTCTCAGGAAAGCATTGCTGCTGAATTCGTGAACAAGCTTTTGGCATGGACCAAAAATATTAAAATATCAGATCCCTTAGAGGAGGGCTGTAAGCTTGGTCCTATTGTTAGTCAGGCACAGGTACTAATGCTACTCTTAGATTGCTTGAGGCTACCTGAAATGTGCATTTTTGTAGCTAATTAGTCCAGGTTTCAAAGTACTGGCTGCAAATTACAAGTTGCAATGAAAACTTATCTTTAGATAGGCCATGGGTTAAAATGAAAAAATAAATCAAGGAATTATTAGGCTTGCTATGTGTTTGAATTTGGAAATGACACCTGACCTTATTATCCGTTTTCTGCTTTTTAACATTATAATTATAATTATGAACCCTTGGTGTTTGATTTTCTGAGCCAAGTTCATGGTTAAAAACTCTATAGCGCTCATGAGTCATGATGGGCACTTTTGTATTTATTAGTGTTCACTAAAAATGTTGTTAAAACTTCAGTATGAGAAGGTGATGAAGTGCATATCAACTGCCAAAAGTGAAGGTGCTACCATTTTGTATGGTGGAAAGCGCCCTGAGGTATATTTTCTTTCTTTTGTTTTTTGTGGGATAAGCTGTTAAATATAAAGTTCTCTATGTTTTTCAATCTGATTGGGTGAAACATATGTGTAATTGAATTGCAGCACTTGCAAAAAGGCTATTATGTTGAACCAACCATCATTACTGATGTGAATACCTCCATGCAAATCTGGAAAGAAGAAGTATTTGGACCTGTTCTTTGCATCAAGACATTTAAGACAGAAAAGGAAGCCATTGAACTAGCCAATGACACTGAGTTAAAATCCTACCTTCTCTTACATTGGTGATAATAATATGGGTTTAACAACTCCACGCATTCAATTCTGAACTTTATTCCCCTCTATATTGGTAATTTTCCATAGGTACGGTTTAGCTGCTGCTGTCTTGTCAAAAGATCTTGAAAGATGCGAGCGTATGGCAAAGGTGAGTTGTTTCTTATTCACAATATAAGCTCATTTATTCTGAGGAAATTCCACATTGCTGCAAAAGCTTAATCTCTACATAATCATCATCCATCTCGAATTTGCAGGCTTTTCAGACAGGGGCAGTCTGGGTCAACTGCTCACAGCCATGCTTTTGGCAGCCGCCATGGGGAGGCAAGAAGCGGAGTGGTTTTGGACGTGAATTAGGAGAATGGTAATGCAAATCTTAATCCTTGTTTACCAATTCTCTACTTATGTTCGTAAGTTTATCCATATCGTGATTTCTTAAAAAGAAATATATGGTATATTTTACGAGGAATTTCACAACACTGCATTCTCCCTGGAATTGTCAGTCCATATATTTTATGACATTATTGACCATTAATTGTACTTCACTTGCAGGGGACTAGAAAACTACTTCAATATCAAGCAGATTACACAATATGTTTCTGATGAACCTTGGGGTTGGTACAAGCCTCCTTCGAAGTAAAAAAAACGAAGCTGATAGTGAAGCATCTTAGATTAGAGAAGAATAAGGCATTTATTTAGACCACTGCACAACTTGAACAATGGCTTGTAACTAGTCGAACCATATTACTTATCCCCTGGAGAAAAAATTAATGATTCCATTACTATTTCTCATTTACTATCTTTGTTAATTGCGTTCCATTATCTGTTGTCACCACTCATCTGGATGAGCTCTATGCATATTATAATAGTGTAAACAAATGCGATAAATGACCAACTGTGGAGGGAATTGACATTGCATGATTAATGGTGTGAATGTCGAATTTCAGGTTATATAAGATAACTAAGGTTATATTTGTTTGGAAATCTAAGATTCCCATGTTTGGTAATTTTTTCAGGGAATATAACATAAAGTTTTTAGCTATTGGAAGGAAATGTGAGATACATCCCAATTTCTTAGGTAATCTCACATTCCCTTCTTATTACTAATATTGGGCTTTTGACATTTGAATAAATTTATTTATTTCCGTTGTCTTATTTACATACTTCAGTTTTAAACCAAACACAGGAATCTAACATTTCTAACAATCTAACATTCCTTAAAGTAATCTAACATTCTGTGAACCAAACGCCCCTTAAATTATTTGCCCTAAATTGTTTCCCATCCTTAGTTCACTTGCTACTTTTGAATTGGTTTATCATAGCATTAACTAATTTAATGAAGTCATGTCAAATAAAATTTAATGCAAGTAATATTATTTGTGGAAAATAATATTTTTGTCCCTGAATTGTTTCACTTTGGAAAATTTGTTCCCTATAAATTAATTTAAAGAAATTTAACTCCTCAATTGTTCAAAATGTTGTACTTTTAACTCCTAGTTTTATATAATTGTCAAATTCCATTATAATTACTCCATTAAAATATATAGTCATTTTATTATTTAAAATTAATATTCACTATTAAAAATAATATTCCCATAAAGATAGTGAAACTTTAACCATTAATATTGATTCTAAATGACAAAATTAACCTCATAAAAAAAGTATACTAACAAAATTTGATAATTATAAGAACTAAAAGTGTAACATAATAAACAATTAAGGGACTAAGTCTGCTCAAATCAATTAACAATGACTAAATTCTCTCAGGAACCAAAAGTATTGTTTTTCCTATTATCTATATATATATATCGGCCCTATTGTAAAGTTAATTAGGCCGACCAACAGAAAATGGAATCAGTGGTGGAGGCATGTGTATGTCGTAGGGGTCCCCCCCACCCCCTCACCCACTCACACACAAAATATTAAAGTTTTGTTATCCCTTCAAAATATTTGACCCCTTCTTCCCTATATAGTTTACTCGCATTCATACCTCATTTAAGTTACATGTTCTTCTCTCTAGAACCATATATATATATATATATATATATATATATATATATATATATATATATATATATATATATATACACGATAATTTCTCTTTATTAAAATCAATGCATATTTTTTAATTTCATTTTTGCTTTTTGTTTCTAACTATTGTTTGGTTAATTTTTGTTTAATATTCTATTGTTTATTTTAAATAGTTGTTTTGTTTAATTCTAAATGGATATCAAGGTGCATTTGTTTGGTCAATTTTGTGAATTTATGTTGTGGTTATGTGGCAAATTTTGTATTTAGTTTAATAGAACAATGTAAAAATTGTGTAGTATTCGTATTTGAGAAAACAATTGCTATTATATTATGTTGTGAGAAAGGTAGTTTTCAAGAAATAACCAATAGTATGCATGAAGTTTTTCATTCTGTCAATAGTATAGAGCAATTTATTTTGTCATTAATATAGTTAAGACTACACTTTATAACAAGATGACGATAATTTTTTTACTGATTTTTTTTTTTTTTTGAAAACTACTGATTGTTTATTAGTGTACATTGAAAAGCATATTACAAAATAATTTAATATAGATTCAATTATAAATGATTCATTCTAAATTTTAGTAAATTTGCAATTTAATGATTATTTTGGAATATGTTAAATAGATATCAACATATTTGATTTAGTACTTCACTCATAATTGATTCTCCGCACTATCCAATCATGCCACCGCTGTGAATGAAATCTAAGGGTGTGTTTGGAAAGCAGGAAAATGATTTCTGGAAAATGAGTCATTTTTCGGAAAACAGTTTTATTTTCTGTGTTTGGTTGTATCTTGGAGTTGTCTTTGTGTGTTTGGTTCATTTTCCGGAAAATGAGTAGAATTGTATAATTATATAGTTTTATTATTGTATTTAAAACATAAAAATATATAAAATACTAATATTTATTATAAAAACAAGGAAAAAATAGCTCTAATTTTCTCTCCCTATGTTGTTGTGTATATCTATTTCATATATACAAAAAACATATACATACACATCAACGGAAAAGAGCATTGCATTTGAGAATCGATTCGATCGCTGCGTCACTGGCCGGAAGTTGTTTTCCGAAAAAAAAAAAAAAAGAAGGTAATTTTCAACGAAAATTATATTCCAGAAGTTGCCAAACACCGAAAGTCCAAAAAATAATTTATGAAAATCATTTTTCGGGTTATCAAGCACACCCTAAGTGTGACGTAAATGGATTTATGTTGTCTTGGCATGTCATATACGAAAAGGTTAGGTTTTTAGCACTCTGTAGGGCCAATTTGGCACATGGACTCCAAATGCAATCTTTTTTCCCCAAAAAATTAAAATCACTTAAGTAATATTTTTATATTTAGTTTTCTGGTTTTGGTGGTGAAAATTCAAGTAGGACTTGAGCTGTTAGTTTGACTATATTGTTGAGACTTGCACTTCCAAGTTGTGAATGGAGTTGTGGACTACGTATCCTTATTCTCTTCTTACTAGCTTCTTAAGCTCTAAATCTGTATGGGATGGGAAGTGATGGATTGACCCGGGTCTAAATCAATTAACCCGATTATATTATGAATATGACAAGTATAGGATAGTGGTATAAAGACAATGGTAAATGTAATGTAATCTAATAAAGTGACACAATGGATAAATCACGGAGACAATGGTTGTATTGATCAATTGTTATGCTATTAAAAATGTAAAAATTGTGTAATAACAAGATAAGGTAGAAGATAATGAAAGAATTATCCCCCAACAAGACACAATTGAGTAATTTTATACTCTAAATCGGCCTAACTACCCCGGAGAAGATGGTGCGGAGTTACAACCACCTTGGACCACAACAAACACCGCAAGACTCGGACCAACGCGAAGACCCTTCACTCCGTCGAGCACGGGGCTCGGCTGAGGCGGTCCACCACGTTGATGATCTCATGGCTAAGCACGGAGCTTGGCTATGCCCGAGTCGGTTGGGCTCGGTTCTGGGTTTCCTCCGGTGCTTTGGAATTGGTTCGCTCCGGGTCTATTTGTAATTATTCCATCATCAACCCCCCACTCTCTGACTGTGAGAAGTTGCCAACAAAAGAGAGTACTCCTGCTCCCACCTTGATTAACACGATGTTATCCTCTTCTACATGCCTCATGTTTGCTCTTTAGCTTCTGCATTATGAGAATAAAGCATACCTTGCTAAGTATCGGCACGGTCATGCCACTAACTTTGTCCGCCTTAGCTTTGGGGTGCTCCATACGGGCATTCCATACCTTGCTACGATTGGGATCCAAGAGCTTGAGCTTTCCACTTTGTTCTGGTTGACCTCAAAGGTCTTGGCTCCTAACCTTGTTCAGGCTTAAGAACTTGAGTTCCAAACTTTACCTTAGCCGAGTTTGTTAGTATGAGTTCCGTTCCTTGGCTTAAGGTCCTCGAATTAAGCTCTTCACTTTGAGCTCCTCACCTTGAGCTCCCCAGCTTGATTTCCTCACGTTGAGCTCCTCACCTTGGGCTCCTCAACTTGAGCTCATCACCTTGAGTTCCTCGTGTTGAATTCTTCACCTTGAGCTCCTCCCTTTAAGCTCCTCGTCTTGAGTTCCTCGCCTTGAGATCCTCGTGTTGAGCTCTTCTCCTTGAGCTCCTCATATTGAGCTCCTCGCCTTAGACATCCTCAACATGATCCCCTTGATGAGTTTTCCAACTCGGGCTCCTCGTGGTGAGCTCTTTAATCTGAGCTCGTTGGGATGAGCTTTTAGACTTGAGTTTCTTGTGTTGAGCTGCTTAGCTTGAGTTCCTCAACTTGAGATACTTGGATGAACTCTTAAATTTGAACTCCTAACCTTGAGCTACTTAGACAAGCTCTTCGACTTGAGCTCTCAACGATGAGCTCTTTAACTCAAACTCCATAACTTGAACACCTTGAGATGAGCTCGTCAACTTGAGCTCCTTGAGATGAGCTCTTTAACTCAAGCTCATTAAGATGAGCTCCTTAACTCAAGCTCCTTGAGATGAGCTCTAAGGCTTAAGGTCCAACCTCAAACAAACGCAAAGACTTGGGCTTCGCTTCGAATGAGCTCTAAAGCTTGAGGTCCAACCTCAACAAACGCAAAGACTTGGATTCCACTTCGGATGAGCTCTAAGGCTTGAGGTCCAACTTCAACAAACACAAAGACTTGGACTTCACTCCGGATGAAACAAAACAGATGCAATTGAAGAAGAAAAATGTGCACTCGAAGAAAAAAAAAATGCACCCAAAAGAGAAATTGTGTATGAAGCCTGAAACAAGACATATGTACTTGAAGGCATAAAAAGATACACTGAAGAAAAAATGTGCACTCAAATACAAAGACAATCTGACTTACTTACTCAAAATTACAAGAATGTCATCGCGCGTTTTTTAATTCATCTTCAATATGAACTATTGATTTGGACTATATCTATGGTTGAGATTTATCCTTATTTTTTTTTTACCTAGAGGCTTCCTTCGCATTTGAACTAATATATATATATATATATATATATATATATATATATATATAGAGAGAGAGAGAGAGAGAGAGAGGATTGTGAATTCAGGGCTTTCATTTACCTCGGCGCCACTTTCTCCGTCAACGTTTGACTTAAATGGCACAACGTCCAAGCGGTACCCATACCGATTATCGAATCCCTTTCCTTTTATGTGATTTTCTGCTTCTTTTTTATTTTTTTAATTTTTGAATATATGTAAATTTGTATTCAATCAAGACAATCATGTAGAAACATTACTAGGACATACATAGGATAATAACAAAGAAATGTTATAACCTCAATAGATATTACAGCCCAAAGGCACAGCTGCTAATCTAAACACACATTAACTTACTCAATTTACATCTTTAAGCATGTAACCATGATGCCCACACACATATTGAGCCCATTGATAAGGGGTTGGCAAATTATACCGTGCACCACGATGCACATAGCAATGTGCACCACGTACCTAAACAACGTCATTTTGAGCATTGTAAACTTATCGTCCGCTTTTTTGGAAATCATATTTCCCGTTTCGGCCGTTCTCTGTATTTATGTTAATATTCTGTGTATTCCAGGCAATCATTCTGTGTATTCTAGGCAACCGTTCTGTGTTTTCTAAGCAACCGCGATGTGTATTCATGTTAGTAACACATGTTGTGATGTGTTTGTGCATTCGAATGTTTAGGATGATGAGTTCTGTGTATTTTGTGTCAATATTCTGTGTATTCATGTTATTAACACAGGTTGTGATGTGTTTGTGCATTCGAATGTTAGGAGGATGAGTTCTGTGTATTTTGTGTCAATATTCTGTGTATTCTGGGCAAACATTCTGTGTATTCTAGGCAAACGTTCTGTGTATTCTATATAATGATTATGTGTATTATAGATAATGAATTCCCTGAAGTCATTCGCGTCTGCGTCCGCGTCCACTAACATCTGTGTATTTTGTGTCAATATTCTGTGTATTATGGGCAAATATTCTGTGTATTATAGGCAAACGTTCTGTGTATTATAGATAATGATTATGTGTATTATAGAGAATGAATTCCCTGGAGTCATTCGCATCCGCGACCACTAACACCAAAACGACGTCGTTTTACGTAGGTGGTGCACATTGCTATGTGCACCGTGGTGCAGGGTATAACGATCGTAAGGGTTAAAGACGGTAATGGAAATATTTTCTCAAAAAGTGATAAAAATAGGACAATTTCAATCGTTGACCACAAGGAGAAGGCAATCATAGTTGCTGTAGGCGGCCTTTTTTTTTATAAGACGCAAGTCTCACTTGCGTTTGGATTCAGTATTCCAAATATATATATATATATATATATATATATATATATATATATATAATGCAAATGAGACATGCGTTTCTAACCTCAAAGTCTCAAACGCATGTCTAATTTTTTCTATTTTGTCTCGTTTTTAAAATATTTTTATTTTTGTCCAAGTTTGAGAAAATCGTCACATTCTTAGTCTTTAACCCTTCACAGCATGGATGACGCAACTCCCAAAGTCCGATCATGATTTAGTTGAAGAAGATGCTTCCTCCCAATTCAAAGGACCAAACATACACAAAGACTCACATCCAGTGTGGACCAAATGCAATAATGATTAGTAGTGCTGGAGATACTGTTTAGTCAAAGAAAGCTGCATAGGCGGTGAAATCACCCGACTTGTTTAGTCAAAAACTGGATATAAGCTGCATAGGCGGTGGAACTTGAGAGCACAATACCCCTGGCCTGCCCCTTCTTCTTCTACTTCCCAATCTCAATCTACGCACCCCTCATTTCTCAACCCACCTGATGGAGAACCCTTCCCTCTGCAGAAAGAAAAAGGGCGCCGCCCGTTCTTTCCTCATCTTCACTCTAATCCTCATGGCCCTGGCGGCACTTTTCTGTGTCGCCACCTTTGGAATCCATCATCGTCGATTTCTAATCGACGCAGAAGCAAGTGATAGCCCCCCAGCTCATGGATACCGACGCCTGCTAGCTTCTGTGACTCATCGCAGCCGAGTATTGATCGAAGCTCAACCAAGTGAAAGCCCCTCTAGCCCAGGACACTGAGGTATACCAGTTTACATGTATCAACTACTTTTCGCAGCTGTTCTTGGTGTTTAGGGTGGCTCTCTAATAGTATGGATCGCCTTTATTTTATACTTTACAATACAAGGTGTATCGGTATCTAGATCTGTTTATATGATACTTGCACTAAGTCCACAATTGTATTCTGTGGAGTAATTTAGAACACTATAAAACGACTTGTTGTAATTAGCTTTGCAAATTTTATATTGCACAAATCGAAATCATGTGATGACAAGGAGAGTAATGATAAATTACAGACATAAAGCTAGTATATCTAAATAATGGATGAAACAGGAACAGAGAAAACCCTGTACAAGTTGATGTAATTCACCAATTTGCATTAAACACCAGATCATCCCTCCTGTGTTAGATGTGTTACAAGTTGTAAGCACTAGGATAGCATTTGAATTGGTTTCTTCCCAGCAATTTCCAAATACCAAGACTTCCATGCTTCCATGTAATGAGAAAAGAGATCCTTTAATGCTGAAACACCAAAAACAACATTGAAGTGAGACAACAGAGATAGTTGGAAATTTCTTCTCTGCATTCTAATTTCTAAAACATGGACTGTTTTCCCTTTCTCCTAAATGCCCCTGATGAAATCTTCATATTTAATGCAATTTTCTACAAAATTTTGAGTATATTATAGCTGCATAATAGTTTATCTAACATTCACAGAAAACCATTAAGTTGAAATATGCATGAACCCCCAGTAACAGGAATGTAGTGTGATTTTCCTGATTCTTTATTTCAGTCATCTTTATATTATATACATGAAGTTGATTACTTTCACACAGTAAGTCACACTGTTTCCACTCCTGTAAGTCTGTAACTAGTTAGGGAGTATTTAAAATGATTTGTGGAAAGTTGAAATCAATACCTTGGTTGTGATACTGAGGGTGATAGGTTGATGCTAAGCTTTCCAATTCACAAATCACCTTTGTTCTCTCACCACTCTCTGAAGCTTCAAATTTAGGCACAGTTACAGGAGCAAAAGGGCCAAATTGATAACTCTTTCTGTTTGTTCTTGAACCAAGGTCCTGCTTTGGTCTGTCAAACTCATTTTCCAAATTCTCACATTTGACTTGTGCTGCTAGTTTTGATTTCATTGACTCGCCAAAAGCATCCTTTGATTTATCCAATTTGCATCTCTTTGTAGTTGTATTTGTGAGCTCAGTTCCAAATACCCTCTTCCTGGACTGGTTGCAACCCAGATTGTCCTCTGATGCATTTGCTGCTTGGTTTTCTGATTTTCCTTTCAACCCTAACCATCTAAATGCAGGTTTTCTTGTTTCAGGGTGATGAGTCTGCATGCAACACCATCATTGCAAAAATCAAAAGGCCAAGGTTGTGTTAGTCTATGTGAAGCTAAATGTGAAGTTCATAGTTAAATAAATCCTGTATAAATAGACTTGGCAGATGAAATTTAAAAATCTGCAATGTATCAAATTTAAGTACAGGTTTATTACCTTCTCAATGAATTTCATTGAAGACAAAACATTAGCAATATCATACAATCTTCTAACTTTAGCTGCACAAATTTACAAAATACATGATTTGTCAAAAAAAAGATGCAAAATAATCCTCCAAACTCAGTTTTAAATTTAAGACCATTACTTCTATTTATTGATGGAGGTCTTCCATCTCCCAGTAATATCTTTGCAGCTTCATCAAGGCAAAGCATATCTACCTGAGGAAAGAGCAACAACCATAGCATAAGAAATTACTTCCTTTACTGAAAAGTTTCCCACAGAACAGAAAGCTTTGAAATCAAAACTCAACTTACATTAGTGCAGAGGAAGAGCTTAATAAAATTTTGTGTGAGAAGCCCCAAAGATTTCTCCCTTCTATTGTCTGCTGAAAGTATTCAATGTATCAGTCAATTTGGTAAAAGATAAAGGTCGCCTTACAAAAAAGAATTACAGCTGAAAATACCAGGCTTAGGAGCAGAAATGGAGTCAGATTTCTCATTCTGACTTGAAACATTAGGGTTTGAGTGTCTGTCATCTTCTTCGTCATCTGAAACCTGTAGACATGGAAATCAGGAAACAGTAAATATGTTGTATTGCAAAAATAAAGAAAGAATTAGGAACAATTATTCTGCATATATACAAAGATTGCATTCAGAGTTCAAATTAAAGAGACATACTTGGACAGAGACATCTCCACTATATGCACTAAAGCTCTCTTTTAGACCTTCCTCCTGTCCCATTATCAAATTTATTGAATTGATGAGATGAGAAAAGAAAACAGAATTGATAATTTCTTGCTAAGTTTAAGCTGCTAGCTAAGCTAATATATGTCTTGTTACCTTCAGTTCTTGAAAAGCTCTAGGAATTGCTTCAAACCCTTTCCATGTATACCTATTCTTTGCCTTCCTCGAAAGAACCTGAACAATCGAGGTCAAGCAAGAAGAAGAAGACACCCTCAGTAATCCAAGTAATAAATTGGATCCAAGGATGAAATTAATGCCAAATTAGAAGATCTTACACCAACACTTTCAAGAACATTCACAATGTCATAGATCCTCCTCCTTTCAACCCCTAAACCACAACCAAAAATACCTCAAGTTCAGCACATACACTTTCCAAAAAAAAAAAAGATGTTTAAAATTAAGCCATATGGCCAAAGGCCTTATGGTCAAGCGGCATGAAGTGATTCTCCCTAGTGGGAGGTCATGGGTTCGAGCCTCAGTGGGGGCAATGTTGACTTTGTTGGGCTTCAGTAGATTGAGAAAGTATATGGACAGATACTACATGTAACAGGGTCAATAGTATTCAAAAATTAAGCCATATGCAATAAAAACAAAAAATGAAAAATTAGATCAGTACCTAGTTGCTTTGCTGCATCATCAAGCCCAATGGTTTCTACGCCTTCACGGTTATACAAGCTCAAAAAACTGCATAAACGCACAACAATAAGCACAAACTTGGCTTACATCAACAAATATAGACATAGAATTTAACATTTTCGCATGAAACACTTAAATTTTCAGATCCAAACAAATTACTTAGCTGAAGAAATAGGTATATCCATGTGCATAAACAAAACTAACTGAATAGATTATATACAAACCTTAATTTTTATACACCTTTAAACAAAACTGAATTGTCTTTATCAATGTAACTGTAACTAGTCAAAATATTGCTTAATATTTGGCATTTATGAGCATAACATCAAATCAACTTTGTACACAAATTAGAGTGAAAATTGAAAAAAAAAAAATACACATATATGTAGAGAGAGTACTTGGAACACAGGAGGCCGAGAGATTTCTGTTTACGGCAATAAACAGATCCAGAATCCTTGGAAGCAGAAGAAACTAAAGCCATTGCTACAGATCTAAATCTAAACCCTCTCTCCACGAATTCAGCTTCCACTATTGCGAATGCCTGTAGATCTGAGATTTGAACGATGAAGCAGAGAGAGAAACAGCTTGAATTTGGGGCCGTTAAGAAAGGGTTGGGCTGTTGACAATGGCGGGGTGGAATAACAGAAAAAAAAAAAGGAGGGTTTTGAAAATTTAAATTCTATTGTTCGTTACTTCGAGCGGGAGTTTGAATACGAATTTTCCTGGTGTGCCGCGCGTGTTCTTAATGAATTTACTATTTTAGCCTCGTGGATTGTTTGAAGTTTGGGAATTCGCCGCTTGCTTAAGAAGGGCTAGCATGGGAAATCATGGTACATTACTACATTATTAACTTATGCCGTCACGTGTCAAGTTTGCTTTAAACAAGGCTACTCGCAGCCTTGCAATTGAGCCAATTTCAATCTGATGTGGAGTTTCTTTTTCATTTATTTTTAATGCCACCCATTGAAATTGCCATTCGAGTATTCGACTATCCATAACCCATCAAATTTCTAACTTTTTAAAATGATTTTCACTTTCAAATCATCAAATTTGTAAATTCTCTAATATTTGTTCTACATCCCTGCAAATCTCTCTTACTTTTAACAAATGGGTGATACTTTATATATATATATATATATATATATATATATATATATATATATATATATATATATATATATATATTATATTATATATATATAAGAAACTATAAAAAAAAAAGTTTTATGGCAACTTTTGCTGCCTTAAAGCTGTCTGTTAAAGTACACAAAGGCTACCGAATGACAGTCTTTTATGTACTTAGCAAGCTTGCTAAACACATAAGATAATAAAAACAAAAAACAAAAAAAAAAAAAGAAGAAGAAATTCACGTGGCATGCCAAATCATCTTGCAAATGAGTACAATTGCTAGGTTGAGGACAATTTTAGACCCTCCTCAATACAAATTTTTTCACGATTTTTAAGTTGGAGAGAGAAAAAAATATTCCGACAAATTTGGGATTTTTGCAAATCTGGAGGGGCCCATTGGGAATAATGAGAGCACATTGGGCGCGTAAATCTATTTATTTATTTTTAAATTTTGAATTTTTTATTTTCTTTTTTTTCCTCTACTCTCATTTTCTCTTTTCAGTCACACCTGCAAAATCTTCTCAAAACCTCACACTATTGAGTATGGTCTTAGGCTAATAGAGCAATCACATCAAATACATTTTTTTTTTTTGTTTTTAGGCCAGTGCAATATGATATGAAAGAAAGAGAATGAGATATACTGGATTTTGTCTTCTTGCAAGAACATGATTTTTGTGGACCCCAAGGAGAGAGAACATCTTATGAAAGAGAAGCGCGACTAGCCAGGCGCGTGTATTGCACGTGTCGATTAGCGCGTTTATGCTGGTCTTTTTTTTTTTTCTTTGGCATCAAACATCATTTTTTTTCTTTCTTTTTTCCTTCTTCTCTTATCATCACCTCTCTCCTAAGTTGCTACTAACAAAACCGTGAAAAAAAAAGAAAAAAAGAAAAAAAGAAAAAAAAAAAACTAAATTGGTGTGATTGCTCTTATGGCTTGTGTCACAGTTACAAAATATACAAAAGTTATATTACCTGTACTTTCAAATTTTACTCCATCACGTTTATTTCTTTACGTGACAAGCAATGATATGTTATTTTCATTATGTGGATCCCAAGAAAAATTTTTATATCAAAAATTTGAGAGTGGAGTAGAATTTGGGAGTCCACATAATAATTTCCAATATACAATTTTGGAGTTAGAATTGCAATTGGCAAAGGTGGGTTCATTTATATATTTTATTATTATTAGTATTATTTTATTGATAAAAGAAATAAAATTTTATAAGGTGATATAATAGTGGATCATTTTTAAAGATGAGATAGAATTGTATAGATGGAGAGTGAATAGTAAATAATTAAAAATTTAGTGATATGACATTTTGAAAACAAAAGAAGATTGCATAAGTGAAGATAGCCTAATAATACATACGAGTAAGTATATAGATAATGTCTGCTGGGTTGCTACAGTATTTGATACCATTGGATTTTTTTGAGTTTATTACCAAAATGGTCCCTCGACTATTGCGAAATTACCAATTTGGTCCTCAACAATTTTTCTTGACCAATTAAGTCCCTCGACTTTGAAAATTTTAACCAATTTAGTCCTCCGTTTAATTTTCCGTTAATATCCGTTAAATCAGGACCAAATTGATAATTTTGCTATAGTCAGGGGATAAACTACAATAAAGCCATCGTACTATTTGGGAACAAGTAATTAGGTCATCCAACTCAAATAACCCCCAAATAAGGCATTGAACTCAGGAAAATAAAGCAATTGAGCCACTGTAACCCAAAAAAAAAAAAAAAAAACAATTAACCCATTTTTAAAATTTTCGATGACAAACTATAAAATTCTCCTGGGGAAGGCGACCTCGCATTCCCGGCGACCACTGGAAATGATTGTCGGTGCCGAAATTTGTCGCCGGAAATTTTTAAAATGGGTTAATTGCTCTTTTTTTTTTCAGTTTTAGTCGCTCAATTGCTTTACTTTTTTGAGTTCAATGGTTTGTTTGGGGTTATTTGAGTTGAATGGCCTAATTGCTTGTTTCCAAAAAGTACGATGACTTATTTGTATTTTATCCCAAAAATTAATTACCAATTTGGTCCCTTGACTATAGCAAAATTACCAATTTGGTCCTGATTTAACGGATATTTAACAGAAAAATAAACGGAGGATCGAATTGGTTAAATTTTTCAAAGTCGAGGGACTTAATTGGTCAAGAAAAATTGTTGAGGACCAAATTGGTAATTTCGCAATAGTCGATGGACCATTTTGGTAATAAACTTGATTTTTTTTCTTCAAGCAACTAGATTAAAAAAATACTAGTAAGAATCAAACTTATTATCTTTTGACTAGTTTTATACGCGCATTGCGCGAATGGGTTAATGCTCAATGTTTATATTTAAATAAATATTTGAAAGTATATCAATGCAAGATTATATAGGAGAAGTTTATACATGTTTAATGTTGAATTTTTTTATTTAAATATCTAACTCAAAGTATATGAATCCAAGATAATATAAAAAATTCATTATAATTATTACTAAAATAAATGTTTGCAACCTTGTAAAATCGATAGTCTAAATATTTGGTCTAAAAATGATAGTCTAAATAAATACTACTTTTTTGGTTTCAACTATTCTTTTTTATTTTTTCATGGTATTAAAGAATACATATGTATCATTTTTTGATGTAACTACTAATTTATTAATTGAATAAGAGTAAAATAGAGTGATTCCGCTTCAATTTGTTATGTTATTATTTGAGTACTCTCTTTGTCAACCAATCCCCCAAGTAGTTAAATATAATTAGCTTCAAATTATTTTTAATTTTTTTTCATGTATTAATAAATACTTGGGTAAATAAAATATAACATTATTTTGTACTATAACTTTGATATTTAATTACAAGATATTGTAAAAAAAGATAATGGACAATGTAATGAATATCAATTGATAATTTGAATGTAAAGAATCTTTGCATGAGAGAAATAAAAGACAATATAATATGAAATTATTTCTCTTATTTAATTTAATTTTTGATAATGAATAATTTTTTCAAATAAAGGTATTGTAGACACATAATTCTAAATTAAAGAAATACATATGTATCATTTTTTGTTGTAGCTACTAATGTATTTAATTTAATAAGAGTAAAATAGAGTGAGAAACTTAATTATGTCAAATTTGATTGAGATGGGTTCGAACCTAAGACCTTTCTTATAGAAATTAATGGGTAATTAAAAGTTAACGGAATATTAACGGAGAAGATAATATTTAACGGAAAACTTAATGGATAATCATAAAAGTAAGGTTAAATTAGGTAATCTCTATTAATAATATTAATCTGAATTATCTTAACCATCTATTTGATTAAATAATTCATCTAACCATCCATTTGATTAAATAATTTGACCGTCCATTTTTTCTACCAATTTTAGGCCTAACTCTCTTTGGCTCTTATATATATATAATATTTATATATATTATACTATAATAATATATATATATATATATATATATGTCATGTTCAGGTGTGGCCGCGCCCTTACGTGCGGCCGTGCGGTTTACACCACTCAATGTTAAGAAATGCACCACTCAATAACATTGAGTGGTGCATTTCTTAACATTGAGTGGTGTAAACCGCACGCCGCACGTAAGGGCGCGACCACATTTGAATAGAAATCTATATATATATATATATATATATATATATATATATATATATATATAGTAGATATGAGATTTAAACTTCACCCACTAAATTACTTTTCTCAGAGCTTCATTATAGTTTTTATCAATGTTTTAGTAAATGGTGAGACCCTTTATAGGATTTCCTCCACAACTCCTCGTCTCCTCCCCCACCCTCACTAAGAGCATCCACACCAATGGTGAATGGGAGGTTCATAATACAAAAGTATCTTATATGGAGGAGAGAGGTCCAAGAGAGAGAAGGAAAAATAACTCCTGCAAATTGGAGTTCTTAGCACAGTAAAATTGTAGAGGAAAATCCTGGAAGTGTTGCGCCTAACGCGCGTCAGGCGCAACAATGGCGCCCAGCGGGCGCGTGCTGGGCGCGTCAGGCACGCTTGACATCAGTTTTCTTTTTATTCATTTTTTTGTTATTTCATATTTGTTTTTTGTTTTTTTTTTCATCCTCTTCCATTTTTTCTTTCCTAATCACAGTATGTTTCTATAGCTGATCAATTGGAGTGGTTCACACACCCTCCTCCTATCATTTGTAATGTTTTAGCTTCTGATCTTATTGAATGAATCATTGTTATTTCCCAAAAAAAAAATCACAATTACAAAAATTATTAAAAAACCGTGAAAAACTCAATTAATAAGGATGTTCTAAGAGCATCAATGTCAATGGTTTTTATTTGGATTTTTGTTGACATGGAAGAGAGAGTGTGTGATTTGGAGGAAAGATGAGAGAGAAGTGAGAAAGAAAATGTATTTGAGTAAGAGGAGTTTATTGTGGGGCCCAAAGGAGAGAGAAAAAATTAAAACAAGGAAGGGATGCGCGCGTTTATTGCAAATTGAGCACCCAAAGGGCAAATTCACGCGGGTAAACATCATTATTTTTTTATTTATTTTTTATGATAGTTTTCCAGAATTTCAATTTCAAGTGAGCCAACTGAAGAGTCAGTTGGGCAAAAAAGCCAATTGTAGTGTGTTTGAACTTTATAGTGCTATTTTGTTATATAATGTTTAGACTTTCGATTTAGACTATGTGAATATGTATTGTTTGAAAAATTAATAAATGTTGTATATTGAGGTTTCTAAACTGAACCGTATATCGAATTGAACTAATTTTGAACAGAAATTGAACTTTTTCAAACTGAACTGAAACCGAACTATAATATTAAACCAAATGGTATCATTTTTTCAATACCGAAACTGGAAAAAATGAACCGAATCCCGAAACGCTCACCCCTACTTAGGCTATCTACATTAGTAGATTTTGCAAAGTTTTTACACAATTTTTAAGAAAAATAATATGATGGGGAGGAGTGAGAATGTGGAGAGAGAAAAGAAAAAGACTTCCGGCAAAGCATTGGGCTTTTGCAGGTTTGTGGGTCCCATAATTTGAATTGAGAGAGCATTTATTCTCGCGCGAAGACCAAAGTCGCGCCCTAGCCTGGCGCGTTAAACGACTAATCGAACTTAAAAAAAAAAATCTAAAATTTCATCATTGTTTTATTTTTTTCTTCTTTCATCTCATTTTTTCTTTCGTAATCACACATCTAAAAATTTCTAAAAAGTTACAATAAAAATCTCACTATTGAAGATGTTCGAAGCATAGCATTTCTCACATGGACACATCACTTTTTTTTCTTTTTTTAAATAAAATTTCATTTCTCAAAAGGCAAAATTCCTTTTCGTCAAGTGACACTGACAACTATGCTTAGTTTTGACCATAGTGGACTTGGCCCTTGGGTACGGGTAGTCGGGTACCAGTCATAAACTCATAAATCATAATTGCCTTTCTCACTTGTGTTTTTGAACATCCTGAAGCGCGGTTTCCGGCACAAGCACCACTGCAGGGGAGCCCTCGCCTGAAACCCTACAAATTTCTACTTTAAGATATACATACACATATCTACTGCTTATATACGTATGTAATTCTCCATCGAAGTTTGTAAAAAAATCCTTTAAATTTGAATGGGCACCAAAGAGAATTGCAGAAACGAGCTCCGTGCTGCCTTCCGTCAGCTTAGCGATCGTTGCCTCTACTCCGCCTCCAAATGGTACCTTCCTTCGCATAAACCCTAAAATCCCCCAAAATCTCTATAATTCTTTTGTTGTTGTAAAAAATTCTGAATTTTTGGCACAGGGCAGCGGAGCAACTAACGGGAATTGAGCAAGACACGACAGAGTACCCCGCATCTCTCACCCGGTTCCAGCTCGGCAGTTCCAGTATTCTTCACCGCTTCCGCACCGGCACCGGAGAGGCTACCTTTTCTAGCACCCCTTCCGCCGGCGTGTCCTACGTGGCCACGCCGCCGGTGCTCGATGATGAATACGAGGCCGGGGACAGCGACTTTTACCTGCTTGCTAAGTCTTATTTTGATTGCAGGGAGTACCGGAGAGCCGCGCATGTGCTCCGCAATCAGACCAGCAAGAAAGCCATTTTCTTGCGGTGTTACGCCCTTTTCGTGGTTTGTGCTTTTAATTATAGTTTCCAATTTCATTGCTTTTCCGGCCTTTATGCTCTTTTATTTGCCAGTTGCATATAATATTCATTAACATACATATGATTCATTAACTATGAGTGCTGATTTGGTAGGGTTTTAATGCCCCTTAGAAAATATTTCACTTTTGGTATAATTGCAAATTGTTTAAGCACACCGGAGGAATTAAGTCTTCTGCTAATTAAATTAGATGGAATTTGATCATAGAACTGACTAGGCGACTGACGATTTAACTCCTACCACACCCTTGGGTAGTGGTTGGTACGCTTAGGATTAGTATAGCATAAGCTGTGAAACCTAATGTATAATAAAAAACATGAAATTTGTTTCAAATTATTACTCCGTTCACCTCTATATGCATTTTTTTGAATACTACTGACTCTATTATATTGTAGTATCTGTTCATCTATACTTTCTCAACCTGTTGAAGCACAAAATAAATTATTACTCCTTTCACCTCTATATGCATTTAAGTCGAGCAAATAGTGTTTGCTGATGGTTACTTTTGTGAGCATTTATGAAACTAGTTGTCTTTTTCACTCCTTGTATTTGCATCCATAAATAGTTTATATTAATTGCAAGATAAAGTCTTTTAAAACGAATTAACTTGGATGGACTTGATTCCGCAACAATGATTAATTATTACCTAGTTAGTCTTTTGCAGTTATAATTAGGCCTTAGGTCAGTTAGGTGGTACAAGATGTTTTCTCTTAAATTGGGGAACCAAATCTGTCTCGTTTCATCAAATTTGAAGAAATGATTTGTTTCTTGCATATGCAATATGTGTTGTGCGATTCAATTATTATAGTTTACGCGATTCCTTTAAACCTTCATTAATCTGTTTAGCAAAGCCCAGAAAGATCATGCTCAGGAATCTGTATGAATTCTGTGCACTCTTGTTACTGTCTTCAGATTGAAATGTTGAACAGATATCTTCTTTGTAACAATGCACTTAAATGTTGCTGTGATGCATATTGGCCTGCCATTTGAGACTATGTTATTATGGTTGGGGAGATTTATATGAATTAATATCATTTTTGGTCCCACGACTTTTGAGGTCTTATTACTTTTGGTGCACAACTTTAAATTCTTTTAATTTTGGTGTCTAACTTTGTAATTTCTATCAGTTTTAGTCCTTCTGGCCAAATTGACGATGAATTGTTGCCGGACTCTATATTTTAAGGGGAAAATCATTATCCAAAGAAAGATCTTTAATATCTAAACAAAAGAAAAATCATATTAAGAAAAAAAAAGGTTTGTCCATCGTCGATGCTAAAAATTTCATAGATCTCTGTATAGTTTCTGCATGTCTTCTTCATTATTTGCATTGATCAAACACCTATAAATATGATTTTACAGCGAGTTTGTATAGATATTGAAGATACTTCCTTGAGATAACGATTTTACCCTTAAAAATATAAAAATCGGCAACATTTCGCCGTCAATTTAGCCAGAAGGACCAAAATTGATAAAAATAACTAAGTTAGGCACCAAAATTGAAAAAATTTAAAGTTGTGCACCAAAATTTATAAAGCTCAAAAGTCGTGGGATCAAAAGTGATATTAATTCGATTTAAATTAACTTTTAATATTGTTTTAAGCAAATTTTGTATGAAAGAGCTATGTGGATTTACTTTGCACCAGACACATATCATAGTTGATATTTTGATCTCGATTCAAAAAGCCAAAAGATGACCGATGTTTTGATGGATACTATGTGTACAATGACTAATGTGGTATTGTTTATTACTATATGGCTTGAAAGATACTTGGTGGTATTTTTTTGATTCCTATTTTTGTTCCTTGAAGGCTGGTGAGAAGCGAAAAGATGAAGAGATAATAGAACTTGAAGGGCCCTTAGGCAAGAGTGACGTTGTGAACCAAGAACTAGTTTCTGTTGAGAGGGAGTTGTCAACGCTTCGCAAAAATGGAACAATTGACTCCTTTGGTCTTTACTTGTACGGTCTTGTTCTCAAACAAAAAGGAAATGACAATCTTGCTCGGACAGTGCTTGTGGAGTCTGTGAGTAGCTATCCATGGAACTGGAGTGCTTGGACTGAGCTACAATCCCTGTGCACCACGATCGAGACACTGAACAACCTTAATCTTAGTTATCACTGGATGAATGAATTCTTTCTTGCTAGTGCTTTCCAAGAACTTCGAATGCATAATGAGTCTTTGGCAAAGTACGAGCATCTACAGGGAACTTTCAGTCTTAGCAATTACATTCAGGCTCAGATTGCTAAAGCTAAATACAGCATGAGGGAATTTGAACAAGTGCAAGTAATATTTGAAGAGCTTCTAATAAATGATCCGTATAGAATTGATGAAATGGATATGTATTCCAATGTGCTGTATGCGAAGGAGTGTTCTGCTGCTTTAAGTCACCTTGCCCACCGGGTAATTTTGACAGATAAATACAGGCCAGAGTCCTGCTGCATCATTGGGAACTACTACAGTTTGAAGGGGCAGCATGAGAAGTCGGTTATGTATTTTAGGAGGGCACTCAAATTGAATAAAAATTATTTGTCAGCATGGACACTAATGGGCCATGAGTACATTGAAATGAAAAACATCCCAGCAGCGGTTGATGCATATAGGAGAGCTGTGGACATAAACACATGTGATTACCGAGCCTGGTATGGATTAGGGCAAGCTTATGAGATGTTGGGAATGCCCTTGTATGCTCTTCATTATTTTAAGAAGTCGGTGTTCTTGCAGCCAAATGATTCTCGGTTGTGGATTGCCATGGCGGAATGTTACAAAACGGAGCAGGTTAATATGCTTGAGGAGGCAATCAAATGTTACGGAAGGGCAGCAAACTTAAATGACAGAGAAGCAATCGCACTTGACCAGCTAGCGAAATTACATTCTCAACTAGGTCGTTCTGATGAGGCAGCGTTTTACTACAAGAAGCATTTAGAGAGGATGGAATCTGAGGAGAGGGAAGAATCCAACATAGTTGAAGCCTTACTGTTTCTTGTCAAATATTACAAAGCTCAAAGGAGATTTGAAGAAGCAGAGATTTATTGTACCCGCCTTCTTGACTGCCAGGGTCCTGTAAGTTATATCCACCTTTTCACATTTATAGATGGCAAATACACATAGTTGTGTTGCTTATAACTCTTGACCATATAATATATATAACCATATAGTTGAGATGGAGTAAATGCTTCAGGGGTAAAGACAGTAATAAGACGAAAACCAAAACAATGGACAAAAATAGGACATTTTAAAAATTGGGACAAAAATGGGAAAAACTCATTTCCCAAATGCGTTCCTGGTCAAAACCGGTCAAACATAAATGCAAATGGGACTTGACCGGCTCTGACAATGAACACATTTGGGAAATGAGTTTTTCTCATTTTTGTCCCAATTTTTAAAATGTCATATTTTTATCCATTGTTTTGGTTTTCGTCCTATTACTGTCTTTTACCCAATGCTTCAATCCCCATGTCAAAAGTCATGGGTTTGAATCTCTACGTCACCCAATAAAAAGAAACTATGGTCCACATGTTGCTTGGAGCTCGTCAAATGTAACCGGCTCGCACATGTGAGGGGGCGTGTTGAGCATAGCTTAAGCTTTTTTTAGTTGAGATGGAACCATGTTTCAATTATAACATTTTGGCAATTAACACAGGAGAAGGAAGCAGCCAAAAGTCTTCTTCGAGGATTAAGGCATGCAATGGATGTCCAGCGTTTCCACCCTAAGATTTGTACTTCTGTCACCAAGTACTGAGGGAAGTTTACTTGGAGATGATTCTGTTATTTGTGTTAATGCATGTCATCTACTAGTTGGCAAGCCCAGGGAGGTCAACTTGGTCTCAAGCAATCCTAGAGTGGCTCAAAAACTGTACTAATGTAGTCATGTTCTGTTCCCTAATTCCCATCTATTTATGTAATTATGTACAAGGCACTAAACGCTCATCGGACAACCATCATGCCTAGGGAAAAAACAGTCAAAATAGTGGTCAAAATGAGTATTCTTCAACCTTTCCATACATTTAGAATTGTTAAAAACAGTTTAGAAACATTCTCAAAAAAAAAAAAAAACAGTTTAGAAACATATGGCCTTGTTTGGTAAACGGTTGTAAGCTGATAGTTGTTAGTTGATTAGGTTAGAGGGTATAATTAATTGATAGCATTAGTTGAGTGTAAAAATATGTTTAGTAAAGTAACTGTTAGCTGTTTGGTTAATTTCTTTTTTTCAAAAAGTTAATTGAAAAAGTTGTTTTGAACAACTTTTTGAATTTTAGCATTTTAGAATTACAAAAAGGTTATTAAACGAATACTTATATTGATTTTTTAACTAAATCAAATAGATAATAGTGGTCAAATAAGTCAAAATTGACTGATAATATTTTAACCATAACATATACAATCCATCATATTTGTCAAAAACACATTGAGCGCACACAACACATAATAAAGCAACTAATAAGTCCAAGTATCCAAATTCAAACAAGCAATCAAACACACTTCAAGTCTTCAGCCCTCAATCCCTCTTTAAAAAAATACATGCAAAATTGCTAATATGGGCAACTCAACTGGTCATAGGGGTGAAGTTTGGGAGCAAAGACCGGAGATCGAGTCTCACCAGCGACAGTGTGGGATTCAACCTTCTGGAAGCAAAAATACATGCAAGAGAATGACAAAATTTTTACTGGGAAGAGCGTTCCAGTCAGCCAAAAGATGGATGGTTGTTTTCAGAGATAATAATGGCCGCAAGCTCATTGTGGAAAGCGACTCAATAACAATGGTTAACCAATTACGGGGTCTCACTCGAACAAAGGGGTAAATGGGTAATATAATAATATCATTAACAGATGCCCTGCTGAGATGGCGTGCTTTTGCAGTATTAAATTCACGCACGTTTATAGAGAGCAAAATAGGCTTGATGATGCGTTGGCTAAGCAAGCTCTCGCGAGGCAGAATGGGCTCATTATGCTGGATGAAGCCCCGTGTGGGCTACGAGTAATGATTCACGAGGATCAAATTGGAACTAGATTTCATAGGAGAGTCCCTATCAACGGGGGTGTGTGAATTTCGCGTAATTAGTTTTCTTGAGTGTTCCCCTCTCATTTTGATCAACAAAAAAAAAAATGAACAAATACAAGCAAGCAACCAAGTTCCAAGGTTCAAGGCCCAAGCACATTTATACCAATGTTAAAAATGAAATTCAAATTATGTACTTGCAAGGCCAAGCACATTTATACCAGTTGTTATATCGTAGACCATGGTCCAAAAACGACACCGTTTCTTTAAGTAAAGAAACAGCTGCCGTCACATAATTAACTGAACTCCGTAAATAAAACTACATGAGAATGGGATTTAGCATGAAATTGGTAGTCCTTGAACCTTGCTAATCCATTACATGATGACTCATGATCCCCAATCCCTGGACTTTCTTTAACATCTTGAAAGATTAAGCCAAGTACATGTCCATTCTTTACATTTGCATATTACTTCAATTGCTCTTTGCTTATTATTACTTTGTTAGTTGATTGTTAATTGATTGTTCCAATCATGTTTCCCAACCAACTTGTTAGAGCTAGCTCTCAATCACTTGGCATGTTGTGTTTAGCCAACTCTCTATTTGAAACTCTTCTAGTATCAACTAATAATAAGGGTAACTGTCATCTAGAAAAACAAGAGAATAAGGTAAATATCACATTACTCTAAGTGGGGGTACATTCACGTTTTTCATGTTTTACAGAACCCAAATTCAGTAGATGAAGATCAGTTCTTAGTACATTACCTTAATCCACCCTGTTCTTAGGGGCAACCATTCAAACACAAACGTTTATAAGACAAACACAATTATTATCCCAGCAGAAATGACAGGAGTTCAAATCCCATAACTTGGTAGTTATGCTTCCAGTTCCAGGCAATTAATTGCGCTGAGGGTCACTGAAGAAACGGTTGAGGGATGGCATTATTTCTGGGCTCTTGTTGCGGACAAACTTTCTAAGAGAGTGCTCAGCATACTTCTTCCCCTCCTCATAGTTCTCCAACACTCCCGCAGCTCTTCCCTCCTTGTTAACCCTGTCAAAATGCATAATAAGATGGTAGGTAAGGTCTGCTGTCTAAGTCCAAAAGTGATGAAGATCATTATTCCCAGTTCAATGGAAAAAGCAAGTTGAGATCACTGCACATTAGTGCATAGTTGTTGCCTAGGCACCCTTTAGTATTTAGGAATAGAATCAAAATTTCTCACCTTCAATTTATATATTCTTCCCCGCGTAGCAATGATTTTGACCCAAGAAGGAAAAACAATGCATTTATTTTTAAAAATTAAGAACGACTACATTTTTCTTAGTGGGTCAAATTAATTATAATGAAGCAATAAAAATTTGATCATTTTTAGTGTACCAAATGGACCAAGCTCCCAATCTTGTAACTTAGCCACATGTGCCATTATTTTTCATACCCATTGGTTACTTGTCTGATCAACAGCACTTTGATACATTCATTTAATCAAATGAAGGGACATTATGCAATGCAAAATCTCTAGCATTACACTAACTTTAGAGTATTAGTGTTATGTTGCTGAATGAATAAGAAGAAAACAATGACATTTGGGTTAGTAGAATGACATCATTTGGCGTCTTAGAGGCATGTTGGGGTTGGCTGGCTATTACAGGAGATTTGTGAGAAGATATGGTGTAATCAGCAAGCCTCTTAACAGCTTGCTAAGAAACAGAGTCACTTGTTGAAGGCCAAAAACAGAATGAAACAATATGCCAACAAAAGGAGTGACAAAGAATTCCTTGTGGGAGATTGGGTTTATCTCAAGCTACAGCCTTAAAGGCAGAGTGGCAGACTTCTGCTGGTATCAGGAAAAATGTTAAGCTAGGTTCCAAATACTATGGGCCTTCTGGATGGCTCATTATCCATTTTTCCATGTGTCCGATGGGCAGCTCCTTACAGAACCCCTAAAGCTATAATCAAAAGGAAATGGTGAAGAAGAACAGTGCTGCCAGTGCTGAGGTGTTAGTTCAGTGGGCAAATTTAAGTCCTGAGGAGGCTACATGGGAAGATTATACCCATCTCAAAACTCAATTCCCTCATTTCAATCCTTAAGGACAAGAATGAGCTTGCGGGAGCATGAGTGTTACATTCCTGAATGAATAAGAGGAAAATGGTGGTGTTTGGGTTAGTCAAACGAGAGTGTGCATCAACAGCAGGAGGGAAGGGACAGTGCCGGCTTATGATCTGGAAATTCAGCTAGAGTTTGTTAGTTGTTTTTCATTTCATCTTCCTATAAAAGTAGGGTTGTATCATTATTGAAGTATGTAATGAACTCTCGTTTTCCTTTCCAATCTCTAATCAGTTTCCTTCTATATTCTGTGCATTTCCCCCCTATTTATGGTTTCTTAGCACACTGTTTCCCATAGTTAACTTTGGAATTCCCAGAGGCATTGCATTATATTGATTATTTGCAGTGATTTAGACATACCTTTTAAGTCCAACGATTCGTAGCTTAAAATCATACGCAGATCTTATTTAGTTTCAATTTAAAAAATCTAAAAATAAAAATAAAAATATTGTAATAAATCTTTTCAAAAAAAAATAGAAACCTAAATAATCGGAGATATACATCCCATGGAAACTGAACACAGATCATATAGATATACCACTCTCAGAGGTTATTCAAAGGAAATCAATCAATATATCAATATTTTTAACAACAAAATTTATAAACTGAAAGTTGTATATATATATAGGAAAGAGAGAGGGAGACCTGACTTCAGGATTGGTGGTGAGATTCCGGATCAACTGAAATCCACAGATCCCGACGGCTACGCTCATGGCCGCAAACAGTGGATAAACCTGAAAGACGCACACATATCCATATCACAAATCACATAAATTCCGGCGAAAACACACACATACTCCGATTCAAGTGTATATATATATATACAAAGGGAGAAAGAGAGGAGGAACCTCGGGCCTGATCCAGCGGCTAGTAGCCATTGAAGAGAGATGTGTTGCCTGATGGAGTACCAAACACCAAAAAAGAAAGTGAAGCGAAAGATTTCAACGCTATCGCCCTGCTGCTGCTTCTTCTTTATTTGGGAGAGAGTGTTCGATAGGGACGCGAACATCGAGGCAAACCTGTCATCCAATAATTGATCGCCACGTACACAAATGTGGCCTAGTGGAGCAACTACTTTCGAATATTCTATTTTTAGTACACTTTACAACGTAATATCTGTTCATATCTACTTTCTCAACTAAATGAAACACAAAGAATCAATATTGCATTCACAACCCACCCCTCCCATGTAGGTGTACAACCGGTGCCACTAGTCCAGAAGGTCTTTGACGCTTTGGAATATTCTTAAATCAACCCAAAAATTAAAAAACAAAAGCTAATGTTATCTTCGGCTATTCGCCCATGCAATTCTTTATCATTTTTAAAAAAATGTCTTTACCTACGTCACCTTAATAAAAATTTTATTTTTATCAATAAAGTATTAATAGTAATTTTCACATGAAAAGTCATGGGTTCGAGCTTAGTGGAGTGATATTGACTCTTTGTGCTTCAGTATTATGAACATATACTACATTGTAACAGTGTCCGTAATACTAAAAAAATCTACATTTGTAATATTGTCAAAATTTCATGGGTGCGGATTGCCTATTGGCATGTTTGGTGGAATCACACATATTGTCAAAATTGTAACACATAAGTAAAAATGCTTTGTAATTGTCAAAATTTCATGGGGTTGGGGTGTTTAGGTGCGGTGAGAGGATAGTCATTGATCTTGCTAAAATCAACATCCAAAATTAACAGGTGAAACTTTGGTCATTTTTCGTATGAGACAAACTTAAGGTGCGTAGGTCTTTGTGCTTGAGTTGCGTGCAATTGGAAACTTAAGGTGCATAAGTTTTGTGCTTTAGGTGCATAGGTTTTGTGTTTAAGGTGCGTGATTTTCCTTCTTAAGGTACGTGATTTTCCTTCTTAAGGTGCGTGATTTTCCTTCTTAAAGTGCGTGGTTTTTGTGCTTAAGATGTGTCAGTTCTTCTAATAATTTAAGATGTGTTTTTTGTTGAAACTTAAGGTGCATCGGACTAAAGCTTTAGGTGTGTAGGGTTTGTTCTTAAGTTGTGTGATTTTCCTTTTTAAGGTGTGTGTTTTTATCACTTAAGATGCACCATTGTTTATAAACTGAAGGTGCGTGATATTAAGACTTAATGTGCGTTGTTCTAACACTTAAGGTGTGTTTTTATCACTTAATGTGCGTCATTTTTAGCTTATGCTTCTTCCTTCCAGACACGCATTTTTTTAATTCATTTATCTAAGCTGTTGATCTAGATTTGATCAATGACTCAGATCTAACTGCATGATTGCACCTGGGACCTCTTTCGTGCATGAACCCGTCCATATATATATATATATATGTGTGTGTGTGTTAATTTTATAATTATTACAACTTTTAATATTTTAATATTTGAAAAAAGAACACCACATTTTTTCTTAATTTTCAGTAACTCTCAACCTAAGATCTACCCCAATACCTATGGATGAATGCTATTAGTAGGAATAAAACTTAAAAATAAACAATAAAATATGCCTATTTTTAAAAAATGTTATTCTACTATTAATGCTATTCTACTATTCCATGAACCAAATCTGCTATAGATCTTCATTTATCTATTTTATAGTCTTGGACAAATTCACAAAATCCCCAAAGCCGGAAGACTAATTGCGGAATTGCTTTCAAAAAAATAAAATAAAATTGCGGAATTGATCCAAAATTCAAATATGGGGATCAAATGGGTTTGGCCCAAGACGCATTCTAATTGAAACTTCAAGTCCAATTTAGTAATCAAAATTTTAAGCCCAATATTTACACAGATTTGTTTAACCCATTATCTAAGACCCATTTTACCCATTATCCGGCCTAAACATTTTCCCCTTAACCTTCTCATTTGATCATCAGCTGGAACAGTAGGGTAGAGCAAGGGTTTTGCAGAGTATAACCTGGTAGGGGCCGTAGGGGTTTTCTTCGCGGCTTGCAGAGAACCAGAGAGGGTTTTGAGCTACGAGTCAGTCTTTCAGAGAAGGTGAAAGCCGCTGGTTTAGTTATTACCATGGCAACTAGTAAGAAAAAAATACGATTATGTGAATAATTTGTTATTTGTTCTATATAGTTCAAACATTTATATCGAAATTGATTTTGGTGCAGGGTTGCAGTTCGAGAATTCATGTGAAATTGGGGTCTTCTCGAAGCTCACAAATGCTTATTGCTTGGTCGCCATCGGTGGATCAGAAAACTTTTACAGGTTCGTTTGACTCTTTTATAGCTATAATAATAAATAGTTTCTAGTCTGTATTTTGATTGCTGGGAAGGGAATGATTCGATGTTGTTTAGGAAAATACTACATTACTATGTTTACTTCCATTTTATACTCCCAACTTTTACTCCACGCGACCTACATGAAAAAATTAGTACCCTTAAATTTGAGTAGTAAGATTTGGGAGTAAATGTAGTAGAACTTGGTTGTTTATTACATGTTTATGTTGTTTGTAGCACGTTCGAAGCTGAGCTAGCAGATGTCATTCCAGTAATTAAAACCTCCATAGGTGGAACCCGGATAGTTGGACGGCTTTGTGCTGGCAAGTCTTGTAATGGCTTTTAGAATGATATGCAGGAATGCTAGCTAGGTTATTAGCTCTTATTATTCTGTTTTTAACTTTGCAGGAAACAAAAATGGGCTTATTTTGCCTCATACTACTACTGACCAAGGTAACTTCATAATTACAAATGTTTTATTTTGGTCAGTGTGTGTGAGTGAGTGTCATGTTAACACTCAAAATTAGGATGTTTATCTTTAATTATTTGATTTTAAAAATTTTCCTTTCATGTAACCTGTCCAATTTTGCAACTCTGCAAGTGTGTAGCCATTCTATGAAGTTATAGTACATCGTGTTGGTTTGATATTTATTGGTTGGCAGGACTTGGGACTTGACTAGGTTGAGTGTCTGAATGGCCCATATCACACTGCTTAATTTGTGGTATGCTTAAACATATAAGCGAGGCCTAACACTAAAGCTTTTAAATAAGGCTAGATAAGATTTAATTAAAGAAGCCTCCTTTTCAAGAACCTCAAGAGTTGAGGGCTTGAGGCATCATGAAGAAGAGGCTTTTTTGAGAAGCTCAAGTTCGGCAAAGAATTTCTATTCATCACACATTGATGGCTTTTTCAGTAAATGAATTAGAAGATTTAAAGATGATCGGATATGGTATCTGTGTGCTTAGAGGAATTTTATTGAGCCTATGCATTGTTCAAATTTAACACTTATTCTTAAAATTAAAAAAAAAATCAGGATTAAAGATGTTCAAGTTTAGTATATGGATGTTTAGAGAAATTGTATTAAGCTCATTCATTGTTTAATGTCCTAAATGTAACATACTAGCATTTTTCTAAAAAATAAATTTCCTAAATATAAAACTCACAACTGCTGTTAAGTACTGTATATATTTATTTACATTTTTCTTGTGTTAAAATCATTTTTTCATAGGATTAAACACCATGTGATAACTTCCTTATTCATGATTGAAAGATTAAACTGACTTGTATTGCATGGTCCTCTGTCTTCTTTCTGTTGGAAGAGCTTCAACACTTGAGAAACAGTTTGCCAGATGGTGTTGTTGTTCAGCGTGTTGAGGAGAGATTGTCTGCTCTGGGCAACTGCATTGCTTGCAATGACCATGTTGCTCTTACACACACAGATCTTGATAGGGTAAAACATCTATTTCTTTTAGTTGGAAGAGTTTGTGTAAGGATCAAATTTCATTTATTTCTTTAGGTTGGGAAGCTTTGTTGTGAAATATTTTTTAATTTTGCAATGCTGTTTGTCAATATGTTTCACTTTTTAAAAAGCCTTTCAAGAAACCTTTACTGTTTCCCTATGGCATTGGGTGCCTCCTTGTCACTATGGGATACTAACAAAACATTGGGTCAGATCACGGATGGTTATATTTGGTTATTTGTGTGTCTTGCTGATTTGTGGTTGAGATATGAGGAAACAGTGAGTCACAGATCAAAGAAATTAATTAAAAATTATATTATAGAATTATTCTCCGCGTTGGTCTGACACCCTTTAATTCATTGTTTTTATGGAGTTTTGCTGTCTGAGATGTGTAATTGTTAACTCTGGAAAAACATTTTGTTTGTGGGGAGTGTGACCAAATTTGTGGAGGAGTTTTGCAACTAGCCAATTCCAATGTCAATAGATCACTCCTACCACAGTACCACATGAATATTCTGTATTGGTAGTGCATGTTGTATCCAACTATCTGTATCATTATTTTATTTCTGCAATGCGCTTATTTTATGGGTTTTTGATTAGGAAACCGAAGAGTTGATCGCTGATGTTCTTGGAGTTGAAGTCTTTAGGCAGACAATTGCCGGAAACATCCTTGTTGGCAGCTATTGTGCTTTTTCTAATAGAGGTGGCTTGGTAAGTACGATATTTCCTTTTGTGGAAATAATTCCTGTCCTCTTAACCATTCTTCTTCTTATCACGAAATAGTTAATTTGAATGGCATCGGATATAGATGAAGTTTGAACCATCTACCCGAATTCACTATTCCCCTTGGTTTGAGCAGGTACATCCTCATACATCCATTGAAGACTTGGACGAGCTTTCAACCCTCCTCCAGGTTCCTCTGGTGGCTGGAACTGTGAATCGTGGGAGTGACGTGATTGCTGCCGGATTGACAGTCAATGACTGGACAGCGTTCTGTGGGTCTGATACCACCGCAACAGAGTTGTCTGTCATTGAGAGCGTGTTCAAGTTGAGAGAGGCTCAGCCTAGTGCTATTGTCGATGAAATGCGAAAATCGTTGATTGACAGCTATGTCTAAAGTTTTGTAGTTCACATTTAAGCCTCCTTGGCACCAAGCCACCAATACTATATAGAAGGGGATTGATTCTTCTGCTCTTTGCTTTGTTCTGTTGTGTTCATTTGTAATGTTGAAATGGTATTGTCATGGTAATCAAATACATTTGTTGTTAAGTGTTACATTGTTATTTTGTCGATGAACTTATAACTAATAGTCTTATAGTATAATATACTTTTGTCATTCTGGGGTGTTAACACTGGACGAAATATTAATGTGAAGCACCCAAAAATATATATATACGTAGTATATTTTTTTTTTGAAGCACCCAATTAATATACGTAGTATATTTTTGGTTTAGTGTACATAGGCAAAAGAAGCAACAAAAATCACACGTTAACCTGAATCTGTAGTAGTTTCTAGCTATCATATTATGTATTAGCAACTATTAATTGTAGGTATAGAATGTGTTGGTCAAATTTTATCAGTGATTTGGTTTTTCGAGACATGGATATGAAGTACAAAAAGAGCTTTCAAAATTCTTCTCAACAAAAGAGTTCACTTGTCATTTGAGCTACGTCATTGTGTTTGATTAATTATTTTAATTATTTAGATTTTAATGATTAGTTATTTTCATCATTTAGGTTCCAATGAAAATGTCAATATATTTTGTAAGAGAAGTAAAAGTTGGGGAATATATAATTTGGGAGCTCACCAAGCTACCCTTTTCACCACCACGTTCCTCTCGGCCTCTCTGTTTCGTTGGCCTTTTCTACCGTCTGTGTTATTTTCACCGCAAAGATAAGGCTTTGGTGAGTGGCGAATCAATGCGTGAAGGATAATGGGGTGCATCTCTAGGGTAATTGGGTCTCGAGTGAGGAGTTCAGAGATGAGAATACGTGCGGTGATGAAGAAGAAGACTCCGCCGGAAGGAGTGAGTGGTGGAGAGGATGAGGGTCGAGGGAGTCCTGGCGGGTTTTTGGCACTTGTCTGTGTTGTCCATTTTCTGTCATTAAATTCCTTATGGCAGGACTAGAGTTTCGCTTTAAATTTGGTGGAATTAATCAGGTCACATGGTGCCTAACATCCTCAAACCAGTGAAAGGTGAACATTCTTGCCGTTTTAGTTTTTACAAAGAATGCCACTAGCTTTATATATATATATATATATATATATATGTTGTGTGCACAATTGCTTGTGATCATTCTAGCAGGCAGTGCAAAATCTGGGGTGAAGGGAGTAGCAACTCCCTCATCTTTGTTCTTATAGAACATGAAATACTAACAAAAATGAGTAGCTTTAATATTCAACTGTAAAGCTTCTCAATAGGATTTATAGACTATAATAAATAAGAGGGAAAGGAAAATCACTTCAAAAATATTATTTTTAAATTGTTGATTGCTAATGTTCCAACTTGTCTGATTGTAGTATCAAACCACTTGTATCAGACTCTACTTGATGTTTCTTATGCAGGGAAGTTGATACTTGGGAAGGGGAATTGCTTTACTAAATGGACTTAGAGATGGTGTACATTTATCCAACTTTTAGTAATTATATGAAGGGCGGTGGTGTGTCTTAGAGGCTATAGAAAAACAAAGTTTACTTTGAGTTATGAGAAGTATAATCAGCTTTAAAAGATGGTACTTGGGGGTATTGCGAGTTCAGATAAATGCATGATGAAAAACATATATCATTAGAACTGTAGAAGGGAAAGAATGGCTGTGGGAGTGATAGGTTTGAGTGAAAATGAAGTAGAAGAGGAAACAAGAGTACAGGAATGAGGTCTAAGAACTCTTCTGGTATTATCCTTAGTTTAGTTGAGTAAATCTTGGGGAAATTGATGGTTGAGAATGTTAGACAAAGCATAAAGCGTGTTGGAAATTCCTTGGTATGGGGACAGTTCTTGGATACAAATATATAAAGCAATAGAGGGAAATAAAAGCCTCAAGGAAATTGCAGTATTGGAGACACTGGAGACTGGTGTTAGTTACAATGTAGGATCTGGTCTTTGAACTTTACCTTCTACCATGTGCATTTTGGAAAGTTAACCCTACTTGGGAATCAAAGGGGCATTTTTATTTATTTATTTATTTATTTTTATTTTATTTTATCTAGCACGACGCATACAGAAAAGTATCCTGTAATAAATGTAGCAGTTCATACATATAACACCTAGAGTTTCCTTTTAACTTTATATTCTTAAATTTAGCTGGTTTCTTGGTCTCCAAATTTTGTGTTATATCTTCTCGTATTGTAGCACGGCACTCTATACTAAGGTACACAAAGATGTTTGTTTGGAGGTACAAAAAGATGAATAGGTAGAGAACTACCTGCCCAGTTACGAGCCAAATTTGTATCTCCAAGTTGGTTGATGATTGACACCCTTTGAGCCTACCAACTATCACCTTAAATTGCACGTAAAATTCACCGCACTACTCCACTGACAATTATAGTCCACCCATTCATTAATGATTAGTCTTTACACTTCTGAAATTTTAGCATTAGAAAGACTGAACAAATAGTAACTGTGTATTACACGATGAACAAGAAATGATTTTGAACGATCCTTTTTTTTTTTTTTTTAAATAAATCTTATAAAATGAAAGAAATAGTTTTTTTTTTCTTCTTATGATCATTATCTATTAAGAAAAGTTTCTTCCTTCCACTCTTCATTTTGTAAAAACTATCAATTAGGATACTCAAGTTTTACAAATTCAATATGCCAAAGTTTCAAACAAAATGTTCAAATTATAAGGACAATAGCTTCTTTATTACCTGCTTGAAAAAGGAAAGACGGAAGTAAAGATCTGAACAATCATCTTCCAAGCCATAGAAAGGTCACTTGTAGAGTGTTAGTAAATCTTAAGTATAAATATAAAGGTTTAATTCTAATCTACTATGCTATATGGGTCATTGGATTTTGCACTGAGATTGCATTATCCTTCTATTATTTAGTCATTAATTCCTATTTAAATTGTATGTGTATTTCCCCCCTTTTGTGAATTCTAGTAATTCTTTATAACATTAAGAATAATTCATGGCTGTCATCCATTTGTTTGTAAGTTGACAAGGCTATCTTCACTTTTATTTTACACTTCCTTTGATTTCCTTTGATTTAACTTATTCTCCATTTTAGTTAGTTAAATTCTCCTTTCTGCATCTTGTACTTGAAGGCCCATTTTCTTATTCTATGAAATATGCATTGGTGGTTTAGAATTGATTCAAAATTTCAACATGTTTTTCATTGGCCTGTAGTAGTATGTCATAATATTAAATTCACATATTGAATTTTGTTGATTTCTTTTGCAATTTTATAATACTGACTTGAATTGAGGTGTTTGAATTTTAATATTCAAATTTCAAAGTTTCAAACACGAGGAGCAGAGCTTGGCTATTATAGTAGACTTCTGTTATAAACATTTATAGCCATTCAGTGAAGTTCTTGGAAAGTTTCTGACTCTGTATTTTCATATTTATGATAGTAAGCCATGTGATTAATATGTACAAATAAGTAAATTGCTGGTTGGTGATTCTTCTATAAGATTTGAATAAAATCTTGATTGGATTATAATTAATGAAACAATTGTTTTTTCACACTTGTATCTTAAATCATCATATGTAAAATATATTAGTGAGCTTACCTTGCCATATTTTCAGGCACTGTTTTCATATGTAATTATGCTTGAATCCTGTATATTTCTTGTTAGAAAATTGTTAAATTAAACATGAACTCATTTTGGAATTGATCTTTGTATCTTTTCTACAGGTCTGATATATTAACTTTCTGTTTTGGGATATATGGATTTGGACTAAATTTAACAGGCCAAAATCTATCAAATCCAAGTATCCAACTAATGGCACATATGATGGAAGGTATGGATAGGGATTATTTATTTTGAGGCCTAATTGTTACCCAAAAAACTATAGCTGTGCTGTAATTTGTGTTAACTTATGAATATTAAATCGATACGGCACTGCCAATACAATGTTGCCTAACTTTTCAATCTGATTATGACAATTTTCAATATCATTGAATAAATATCCGCATTAAATTTAATCTCTTGTTTCTAACCCTAGCCGCACTCACCTTCCTCGTGTTTCTCTTTTGATCCCTTTTTCCCTTTCTTCTCTGCCTCCGCCGCCACCGTCTTTTCCCTCTTGTGGCGCTCTCCGTTCCTTTTCTCTTTCCTTGTCCCCGCATGGTAAGTCTTTTTTTGAGTTTTTTCCCTAGTAGTAATATATCATTGGAGTCCTTGACAATTGCACTTCTCATTTCTAATAATTTTTATACCATCTCTTTCATTGTATATCTGACAGTTTCTTTTGCGTTTATTTTGCAGCATCAAATGGATGGCGAATTCAATCAGCTACCAGACTCTTCAAGCTCTAACCACGTGGTGTAAGTCAATCTCTTTTTGCCAACAAAGATGTTGTTGGTATGTTTGTGGAAATATTAGAATTAATATGCATATACAATATATTTTAGGGTCTGGAATTAGTGATGCTGATTTTATTTTTTCCTAGTTTAGCTATCATTTTATTTACCTTCCTAGATTATTGGATTTTCTTCCCTATAATCAATCTTTCTTTATGTATAAATTAGTGTTTGTATTTTACAATTAGGTAATAAGAACTATCTAGAATTTCTTACTCTAAACTTCTAGTTCTTCTCTGGTGTCCCTCACCAAATCTCTCTAGTAGCTATGTCTAAACTTGATGAAACCCTTCCAGTAGATTCCTCACCTTCGGATGATGCATCCAATTCATCACATCATTCTCACTTGACTGTCACAAATCATCCTCACCTTCCTCAAGTCCTCAACAACTCTCCTCTCCCAATGACCTGTCATAAACTCAACTGCCACAACTACCTTCAATGGTCTCAGTCACTTCTCATGTATGTCTCTAGCAGAGGGAAAGACGAATATCTCACTGGTGAAATTGTGAAGCCTAAGGAAATTGATGCTACCTATTGGCAATGGAAATATGAAAACCATATGGCAATGTCTTGGTTAATCAACTCCATGCTTCATGAGATTGGAGAAAATTTTCTCCTCTATTGTATAGCCAAAGAAATTTGGGATGGAGCCCATGACACCTATTCCAGTTCTTAAAACACTTCAGAACTACTTGAAATTGAATTGAAACCAAGCTCTTCGAGTTAAAGCAAGGGGACTCCAATGTAACACAATATTACAACACCATAACAAGGTATTGGCAACACCTTGATATGTTTGAAGTATACTCTTCGAAGGTTCCTGCTGATTTTGCACTTTACAAGAATATTGTTGAGAGTTTTCAAAAAATAAAAGAATATTGTTGAGCAAGAGAACCTTTAGATTTTTATTAGGTTTGAACAAGGACCTTGATCAGGTCAGGGGGAGAATCATGAGTGTCAAACATTTTCCTTCCTCCCATTCACAAAGTTTTGTTTTTGTTTTTGTTTTTTTTTTTGTTTTGTTTTGTTTCGTTTTGTTTTGTTTTTTTTTTTTTTTGAAGTTAGAAGGGAGGAAAGCCAACAACAATTTATGATGGCCGACACAACTTCACACTCAAAAGGCTTTGCGATGCTCACTCATACTTCCTCTCAGGATAACAGGCCTTGGAAGGGGAGCAGACCATGGTGTGAGCACTGCAAAAAGGATGGACAATTTTTGTGAAACTTGCTGGAAAATTCATGGCACGATTGGAAACCCAAACCCTGTATTGAACAAGGCCATGCTAATATGGCTGCAACCTCTGAAGCATCACCCAATGAAGTCAGTCCTTTCTAAAAAATTCAACTTGAGGCACTGCAAAAGCTTTTTGGGCAGATATCTGTTGCACAACAATCAATTCCACCTTCAACTGTAACTCTTTTAGTATGATGAGTCATCAAGGCACCACCTCTCACACATTTGCTACAAATTCCAATAACACAGGTCTTTGGATTGTGGATTCTGAAGCATTCGACCATATGTCAGGTGATTTAAAGGCATTCTTTACATTCAAACCGTTTTTTAATACCACCATGGTCAAAATTGCTGATGGATCCCTCTCCAAAATGATAGGAATAAGATCTGTCAAATTGTTGGGCTGGCCGGTAAAGGCTAAATCTAGCACCCGGTGGCTGGGGGATTGTTGGGCGGAGGCTGGTAAAAGGTAAAAGGTCAAGTCTAGCACCCAGCGTCTCGAAAATGTGTAGTGGTATAAGGAAAATGTGTGGCGGTATAAGGCTAACTGATGAACTTCTCCTTTCATCCGTTCTCTTTGCTCCTAAATTAAATCGCAGCAATGCAACCTACACTCCATCATTAAACTCACTAGAGACTTGAATTGTGTGACTAAATTCTATCCTAATCTTTGTGAATTTCAGGTTGTGGGCTTGGGGAAGGTGATTAATAGTGCTGAAGTTTGTGGTGGTCTCTATATTCTCAAAAAACACTCCTGAAAATAAACAAGTTCCTAAGTCAAGTTATGTTTTCAATCCTGGTTTTAGTTATGGTTTCAATTATGTTTCTGTTTCCAATGAGAGTCTAGTTATGTTGTGGCATTTTTGCCTTGGACATCCAATTTTGCCCAAGTTTTTTCATTGCGAAGTGTGTCAACTTGCAAAACATACTCGAAGCATTTACTCAAGCAATCTTTACAAACCTTCTCAGCGTTTACGTAGTGATATTTGGGGACCTTCAAGGGTGAAAAATGTTAATGGTTCTAGATGGTATGTATCATTCATTGATCACCACACTAGGACCACATGGACATTCCTCATGAAAGAGAAATTAGAAACTGCATCAATTTTTGAAGTTCTTCATTCCACGATTCAAAATTAGTTCAAACAAAAAGTTCAAGTTTTGAAAACTTATAATGGGTAGAATACTACAACACAATTCTTGGCCCAAAGTTTTTTAGATCAGGGAATTGTCCATATTAGTTCATGTGTTATACCCCTCAGCAAAATGGGGTGGCTGAGAGAATAGGCACTCCCGTGAAGTCTTTTGATCCATCATGTTTTCAAATCATGTGCCTAAACACTTTTGAGGGAAAACTGTACTTACTGCCACTTACCTCATAAACCGTATGCCTAGTCGTGTCTTAAGGTTCACAAAACCACAAACTTTGTTACTACAAGCATTCCATCATCTCTTAAGTTTTTCCTCAGAATTGCCACTCAAAATCTTTGGTTGTATTGTTTTTGTCCATATCTATGATCACAAAAGAACAAAACTTGACCCCAAATCACAAAAATGCATCTTTATTGGGTATTCTAGTATTCAAGGGAGCATTTGAGGGAATATCAACTTTAGAAAGCACTTCAAGGACAATCATTAGTTTGCCTTTCTGCCCCTAATGTCCTACCATACCAGCATCAAACTACTCCAACTAAACCTAATTTATCACCTACATCATCTAGTTCTCTATTACCTTCTCAAGAAGATGTGAGTCTAGAAAACATGATCAACTACATCCTCTCTTCCTACAGTAAACTCATCTTCACCTCTAATAATCAACCACCCATCCTTAGAAAACACTCCACCAAATTCACCTCCTCGAGCACCACTTGAAGACAGAAACAAAGAACTTCGTGTTTATAGAAGCAAGGACTGTTCAAACACACATCTGAGCTCACTTGACCTTGAAAATCATGAAGGCAATGACTCTATGACCCATGAGTTGGTGCCTACTACTATTGATGATCTTAATTTGCCTATTGGTCATCGGAAGGGTGTTAGAACATGCACTAGTCACCCTATAGAAAGGTATGTTGCTTATGGGAAATCAACTCCTATGTATCGAGCCTTTGTCTATTCTCTTGATCTTGTCCAGATTCCCACAAGCATTTACGAGGCACTAAGAGATCCGAAATGGAAGGTTGTTGTCGATTAGGAAATCAATGCTTTTGAGAAAAATGGCACATGATTTCTTGCTGAGTTGCCTCAAGGAAAACATGCAGTTGCATGTAAGTGGATTTTCACTGTCAAGTACATCCAAATAGGAGTATCAACAAATTCAAGGCTCAGTTGGTTGCCTAGGGGTTCACTCAATCATATGTTGTTGACTATCAAGAGACCTTTGCTTCTGTCGCCAAACTCAATACAGTAAGAGTTCTGTTATCACTTATTGTGAATTGCAATTGGCCTTTATATCACTTGGATGTAAAAACTGCATTCTTAAATGGAGAATTGGAAAAAGTCTATATGGAAATTCCACCAGGTTTGAAGAACTCCAGTGGTCGACTGGTATGCAAACTACAAATATCTCTCTATAGCTTGAAACAATCACTTCGGGCATGGTTTGATAGGTTTGCAAAGTCAATTTTAAAAGTTGGGTACACTCAATGCCTAGCTGATCATACCTTGTTTGTGAAAATCTTTTCAACAGGAAAGTTAGCAACTCTCATTGTCTATGTGGATGACATAATCCTAGTTGGAGATGATTTAGGTGAGATTTCAAACCGCAAGAGATTTCTTGCATCATAATTTGAGATCAAAGAGCTAGGATCCCTCAAATACTTTCTTGGGATGGAGGTAGCTTGATCTAAGGAAGAGATTGTTATATCTCAATGAAAGCATCCTTGATCTTCTAAGTGAAACTGCAATGCTTGGGAGTAAGCCAGGAGATACTCCAATAGACTCTAACTTGAAAACAAATCGGAGTGGGGAACCAATTCCAGTAGAGAGGGGGAGTTATCAAAGATTAGTGGGAAAACTAATTAATCTCTCCAATACCAGGCCTGATATTGCTTTCTCTGTCAATGTTTTAAGTCAACATATGCACACCCCTAATGAGGAGCATTTGGAAGCTATTTATCGTATTCTAATTTCTAGGTACCTCAAAATGACACCAGGTCTTGGGTTGTACTTCAGAAAACATGACAATTGAGACCTAGAAGTCTACACAGATTGAAAGCTACTCCACTGCTTCCAACTTCTTCACGAGATTTGTCCATCAAACCTTCTCTTCACTAGGCTTGTTCTTGTCCAAAAATAGAATCCCAGTTCTCTAAGAATTGAACTTCCAACTCCATGAGTTGACTTTTCGCCAACAAATGGTAATTTCTTTTGTGTGAGGAACTTTCGCTATTTTGGCATAGAGAGTTTCTGGTTTTTTTGCATTTTTCTTTAAAGGGGGTGAGCTTTTGCACTTGAAATTTTCTTGGTTCACCTCATTTTCTCTTACTTTGTCAACCTTCTCCGTGTTTATTAGGTCTTTTTATAGTCGCATTCGAAATTTTCCATTGAAGAGATAGATAATGGCTCTGTTTGGTAAATGGCTGTTAGCTGATTGGGTTGGCTGTTTGGGTTAGAAGGTATGATTTGTTGATAATATTAGCTGATTGTAGAAAGTTGTTTGATAGATTAGCTGTTAGCTGATAGCTGTTTGGTATAATTTCTTTTCTCAAAAAGCTAATTGAAAAGGCTGCTTTGAGTAGCCTTTTGAATTTTAGCATTTTGGAGTTACAAAAAGCTTATTAACCAAACAACTAATAGTGGTCAAATAAGCTAAAATTGGCTGATAGGTTGATTATTTACCAAACAGGGCTAATATCTAATGTTTCTGTTGCCAATTCATCCCTCTTTGTTTGTTGGACAAAAGCTTTTCCCTAGAAGCTTTCCAGACATTTTGTTGCTTCATTGTACTTCAGTTGCATTATTAGCGCTTTTTGTGGCTTCTCAAAAAGTACCACTTAATTCATTGATTTTTCTTTGGATGTTAGGATATTCCAGTTGAGTCTTGTTGTGCACACCTAACAACTCTTTTTCTAGTAGATACGAGGAATGTTTTGCTTAAACATTTTCTGAGACTTAGTAACTTCATATCTTCTGACTAGTCTTTCTTCCTCAGGTTTGTCTCTTTTGCATATTTGACTCTATTGGTTTCCGGGACTTTTTCTTCTGATGTCTTCTAGAGGGATCTTTCTGGTCCTAACAAACTGCCACTTTTGAAGTCCTTTGTCTTATGGTTTTTCTCTCTTCTGATTCTTCTATTTTCTACTCCTCTATCTTCTGCTTTTTTCTGAACCTTCATCTCTTTTGATTTCTTCAGAAGTGCTTATCTTCTAGTAAATGCCTTGTCTTTTGGTGAAATTTTCTGCTGTCTGGTATCTTTCTCTTTCGGTTTCTTCTGAAAAATTGGCATGACTTTTACTGCTTGTATATCTTTTGGAATGTCCAATTTTGAATTCTTCTGATTGAGCATGTGTCTTAAACTATGCCTGATTGTTTGGATGCTATTTGATTGTTGGCCTTAACAATTTTACTAAAATAGAAAATCCAATATAATTCCCTTGCATTTTTAATTAGCACAATCAAAATCCCAATAGTACAATTATTCCTAACAATGTTGTGAATAAATATTTCTTCGGTTTCCCTTTTGAATGGGTACTACTTTATTGGCTTGAATAGTTTTCTTGTTCGATGCATAATATTTCATTTTTTTTGGCATATACTTTCTTTTAGTAAGTTGTATTTGTATCATTCAGTTAAACTTCTATCATGGTTAGGGGTTTTTCACATATTAGTACTTATATTCATGAGTGGAAAATAAATTTGAGAATTACTTGTTATGACAAGATTTTTTGAATTTTTCCACAGGCAGCAAGTGTCGGAAGTGGTTACTAATGAGCCCATGGTTGAGACAAATCCAAAGAAGGATGTTAATTTGTTCTTCCAATTGATTGTTAAAGGAGCACTTGGGCAAAACAGTTCAGAGTACAATAAATATATTCAGCTCCTTGAAGATTACCGGGAGAACAGGCAAGTTTAGGGGGCATTTGGTTCAAACATCAGAATAGGAATTGTAATTAGAATTAAATACTTAGTAACTGTAATGAGTTTTAGTAAATGTAACGCATAAACGCACCACACATACATTGCACCAAAAATGCACCATTAGGTATGCATCACAACAAAATGCACCATTAGGTACGCATAAACGCACCAAACAGTGTTCGAAAACGCACCATTAGGTGTGGTGAGATATGGTGCATTTTTTTTTTGGTGTGGTGCGTTTTTTGGTGCATTGGTGCATTTTATTGTTGTGCGTTTCCTAACACTATTGGTGCATTTTTGCATACCTAATGGTGCACACCGACTGCACGTTAAGGCCTGACCACACATGAACTTGGCCCTACACATACATATATGATATATGTGCATATATATTAAAGTTACATATTGAATGCATTGCCATCTTCTGAATAGTGGTTGTTTATTTTGTGTAGTTATGTCACTTGCATGTGAATATATCAATATATCATGATAGATGACTAACTGTGACTGTTGAAAATTGGAAGTAAAATTTCTTGCGTTTTTACTTGTTTTGCAGAATTGATATCGTTCAATATGTACTAAAGGGAAAGCAACTCCTATATGACTACCCAGATCTTTTTGCTGGATTTAATATCCTTACAGGTGTTGGAGATTATGCATTGAATCCTTCAAGAAAGTGCTCCGTTCCAAAGGAACTACTTTCTAGAGCAATTGTCTTGTTTGACCTACTGAAGGTACTTTCTTAAGTGAAACCAGATTGAATGATTTTACAATCTGAACACATGCTTCATTTGAGATTTCGTTGTTTTTTTTTTGAATGTCATTACAGAGTTTGCAGGATAGGCGATACGCTACCCTTCTAATGGTATATGAGGAATATCAGAAAGGGAGAATATGCCGTGAGGAGATGCTGGGAGAGGTCATCTTTATTGATATATATATATAAAGAATAACATATTTATATAAATGCACTCGTTGGTCACCTAGCCTTATTCATCCTTTAACTTGTGCTTGAAGAAAAAACGATCCGATTGTACCCTGGTTTAACCGTTTTCTCATAGAACATCTTAAGTTAACTGGCGAGGCATCACAATCTTATTGCATCGTGAGCCTTCAGTTTCGTTTTGTCTTACTTGTCTGCTTTGGTATCACAGGCGAAGTATCTTTTCCTGTCACATTATGGGGTAGCAGAGTTGGCTGAGGAATTGTAAATGCAAAGCAGGAAAAGAGAGAGATTTGCAGAAATGAAGAAGGGGATGATTCTCTGTGTGTTTGTATGTGTGTGTGTTTTTTTTTTTTTATAATAAATCTCTTGTAATCTCTTTTTCCTGTGGCTTTGTTGAAGAGAACTTTTTAGTTATTTGCCTAAGTTGAAAAACATGTACCCTGTAACTCAAATTACTCTGAGGTTATTTGCCAATAGGCTTTTGGTATTTGAATTTGGAGCAGGCTTCATTGATCAGCCGCAGTAAAGTTCTGTACTCTATGCTATATTGATTATTGAAAAAATTAGGAAAAGGGTATATACACCTCCGAACTTTATTTATGATCAATTAGGATTCTGAACTTTTAAAAGTTGTAGCCAAATACTTTGTGTTCAGATGACATGTAGTGATTCTCCCATATGGGAGGTCATGAGAACATGCTTTAGTGGAGGTGAACTAATTCTTTGTGCTTCAATAGGTTGAGAAAGTATAGATGAGTAGATACTACAATATAATAGGGCCAGTTATATTAAAAAAAAACTTTTAAAAGTTGTAATTAATGTGGTACATCGTCCCTTTTTATTGAGACTATAAAGAATATTATAGTTAAAGAAGAACATTAAAAAGTACTAAAATATTTATGTATTATGTAAAATTTTAATATAGTTTAATTGTTTTATTGATTCAGGGGGTTAAAAATGTAACATTTTTTAAGAGTCAAGAGTGCATATCGCAACAAAACATACGGAGTAATTAAAGGACTAGAAATACATTTATTCTTTAGGACATCCTCAATAGAAGTTCTTGACTTCTTGGTGTGGTTTTTGAGGAAGGAAGGCTTATGTGAAGGAGAGAAGGCGGGGAGAAAGAGAAGAAAAAAATCTCCTTGCAAAGCATTGTTTTTTATAAGAATGTGGGATCCACTAAAGAAAATAGAGTTTCGCGCCTAGCCGGGCTAATTAATGACTTTTTCTCCTTTTTATTTTCTTTTAAATAAAACAAATTCTATCTTCTATTTCATAATAAAAATTTCTCAAAAACTACAACTATTGGAGATGCTCTTACTACAAATAGAAAATGGTTATGTTACTTTTGTAAATAATATTTTAGCACTGCTTTTTATTTATAGTATAATAATAATAGTGTTTTTCAAAATCAATATAATAGTACAAGTATTTGGTTGGTGACCTGCTTATTTAAAATGAAGCTTCTGTGAATAGTTTCTGTTTGAACTTGAAATGTTTTTCTTATCTACTCTAAAAGGTATTTTTATGGTATTCTTTTTTATTGATAATACTTTTAATTAAAACAAAGAAGAATAATTTGATATAAGATTTCCGATAGAACCCCTATCCAAGAGGGTTGGAGGAAGTAAACTACGACATCGAACCTCCACCTTCCTACTAGAATAAGACTTTTAGGGTGACCATTGAACTATTGAGCTAAGCCCCGCAGGTAGTCAATCATTTACATCTTTCATTATTTAAGATATAAATTTTTTTTTTAAAGCTAAGGATTTTAATCATACTTCAATTTATTATATTTTATTCCAGATCTTCATTGTGATGCAATAGGGTTTTACCAATGTTCACTTACATATTGACTTGAACACTAGCAGCAGCAATGTTAGATTATTGTTAGGTGCAATAGATCAGATAAAAGATATTTGAGGATATTCTATATTTTAAAAGCATTTTTTTTGACGAGGGAAACCCATGGTCACTACTGAATGGTTTGCATTGAATAAATTCCGTATTGTGACCTTAACTGACAAATGACTACAATGAGGTAAACCAATCTAAATTGCTCATAGTTGACCGACTCAAACCAAGAAGGTTACCATCAAGCTGCTCTTGCTAGGAGTCATCGACAAATGACAATTATATAAATTACTTAGGTGATTCTAATTTTGCATGACTAATTAATCCTAAGCCCACAAATTTTGCTCCTAGAGCTATTGCATAGGTAAATCGCAAGTTGCACAATCAACGGGCTCCAATTGACAAATTATTGTGTGGACCATGGTCCACATAGCTGTGTGGACTATGAATGCAATATATATTTTTAATATACTAAAAATACATTATTTGTGCACTGAAGTTACATTATTTGATAATATATAAAAAATCATATACTACACAAATGATGTACTTTAGGTATACAAATAATGTGCTTTTAATATATTAAAAATGTACTTTTTATTTAATAATTTACACAAGTGTGTGGACCATGGTCCATGGAATAATAATTCCCTACAAGAGTTCTATTACATAGACTCCCATTTTATCAGTCGTTATACCGTGGACCACAGTCCATGGAATAATAATTCCCTACAAGAGTTCTACTACATAGACTCTCATTTTATCGGTCGTTATACCGTGGACCGTGGTCATTGATACTACATGTCTTCTCAAAAGATAGTGTCTTATATTTATTTTAAAAATATATTATCGAATGAAACTGTAGTTGTGTTGAAATGTAACTACAGTGTATATGAACTGATACTAAATAATAGTTTCACATTTGTGTTTTATATTACCGAATGAAACTGTAGTTATATCGAAATGTAACTGTAGTTGTGTTGAAATGTAACTGCAGTGTATATGAACTGGTACTGAATAATAGTTTCACATTTGGCAGTGTATATGAACTGGTACTGAATAATAGTTTCACATTTGTGTTTTATTATGAACTGGTACTGAATAATAGTTTCACATTTGTGTTTTATATTACCGAATGAAACTGTAGTTATATCGAAATGTAACTGTAGTTGTGTTGAAATGTAACTGCAATGTATATGAACTGATACTGAATAACAGTTTCACATTTGTGTTTTTTATATTATCGAATGGAACTGTAGTTATATCGAAATGTAACTGCAGTTGTGTTGAAATGTAATTGCAATTGTGTTGAAATGTAACTATATTTGTGTTGAAATGTAATTGCAATGTATATGAACTGAAAGTGAATGCCGCGTAACGGAGGTAGTTTTATTTGTCTGTTTTCATTAATCAAAACGACGTCGTTTTATACCACATCACTCTTATTCTCATGATGTGTCAAGATATGATTATGGAAAATGTGGACATCAAACATTTGTGTGAAGGAGTAAAAGTAGGGAGTAGAACTTGGGAGTCCTAGTATATTTTCCTTCCTACAATTTTATGTATTATATTTATATTTAACTTGAAGGTTAGAGGTCAGAGACTGCAAAATCTGAGGATAAAAAAACCCCATTTCTGCACTGCATACATACATTCATTGATCATGCATGCAAGTTAAGTACAGTCAAAGCTTGTAGCTGGCCAAACAATGGATATCATTACACTTCTCTCTTCACCTGTATTTATTATCCAATAGCGCAAACAATCTGCAGGTTTGTTCAACCTCCTTTCATCAACTCAAACTCCACCTATCTCTCATCTCACCATCATCACTTTAAGCCTCTCTCTTCTTCTTCTTCACTCCATCTTTTCCACCCATTCTGATGATCATAATGAGCTCCGAAAACCCCCAGATTATGGCTTCGCAGCCTTTCCACACTACCCCTGAGGAGGACCCAATCGTCATTTTCTCCACTTCCAACTCCAGCTCCCCCGCCAAAGACTCCACCGCCAGCCAATCCTCCTCCTTCGTCTCCTCGCCGCCGCGTCAGCCCCCCGCCGCCGCTCCGGCCTACGAGCTCCGAGTTCGGAGCCTCTCCCACAGCATAGACCCCAACGAATCCCTCATTTTTCGCCGTTTCAAGAAACAGAAACCCATCGTCAAGATTCTGAAATCCGTTTCGTTTGTTGCGCGAAGCTCGGAGATTCTGGCCGTTACGGGGCCCAGCGGGACCGGGAAATCCACGCTCCTCCGCATCATATCCGGCCGCGTGAGGGACAAAGACTTCGACCCGAAGACGATATTTCTTAACAATTGGGCTGTGTCCAGGCCGGCTCAGCTGAGGAACATATGCGGGTTTGTGGCCCAGGAAGATGATCTTCTTCCCCTGTTAACTGTAAGGGAAAGCCTTATATTTAGTTCAAAATTTCAGCTAAAAAACTCGACCCCGAAGGAGAGGGAAGAGCGAGTGGAGAGGCTAATGCAGGAGCTGGGGCTTGTCCATGTGGGGAATAACTTTGTTGGGGATGAGGAACAGAGAGGGATTTCAGGTGGGGAGAGAAAGAGAGTCTCAATTGGCATAGAATTAATCCATGACCCTTCGATTCTCCTCCTAGATGAACCCACTTCCGGGCTAGACAGCACCTCAGCTCTCCAGGTAATCGAAATGCTCTCATCAATGGCCACATCTAAACACAGAACCATAATTTTATCCATTCATCAGCCCAGCTATAGAATCCTCCATTATATCTCCAATATCCTAATTCTCTCCCATGGCTCTGTGGTCCACTCTGGCTCTCTGGAGCTTCTTGAGGAAACCATAAACCAAATGGGGTTTCAAATTCCCCTGCAGCTAAATGCCCTGGAGTTTTCCATGGAAATTATTTCTGATTTGGAAGCTCATTCGACCGCCCAAAACATTAACTCTGCAGCCTATCTGAGGTGGGAAGAAGCCATAAATCATGACCAGGACAAAGAGATTATTGGAATTGGGGACTATAAACATGGATCATCAAATGAGTCATGGTTTACAAGTTTGTTTGAAATAGCAGTGCTCTGTTCAAGGTTTTGGAAGATAATTTACAGAACAAAGCAGCTTTTATTGGCAAGAACTATGCAGGCTATTGTGGGGGGGTTAGGGTTAGGAAGTGTGTATATTAAGGTGAAAAATGATGAAGGTGGGGTTGCAGAGAGGTTAGGGCTTTTTGCATTTAGTCTCAGTTTTCTACTCTCATCCACAGTTGAAGCCCTCCCAATTTACCTCCAAGAACGCAGAGTCATAATGAAAGAAGCCTCAAGAGCATCCTACAAAATCTCATCATACATGCTAGCCAACACCCTCATCTTCCTCCCTTTTCTCTTCGCAGTTGCCATTCTTTTCGCCATCCCGGTTTACTGGATGGTGGGCCTCAACCCCTCCCTCCTGGCCTTCGCCTTCTTCACCCTCGTCGTGTGGCTCATCGTGCTCATGGCGAGCTCGTTGGTCCTCTTCCTCAGCGCCATCTCCCCCGACTTCATCTCGGGCAACTCCCTCATCTGCACCGTGCTCGGGGCCTTCTTCCTCTTCTCGGGCTACTTCATACCCAAAGAATGCATCCCCAAGTACTGGATTTTCATGTACTATGTTTCCCTCTATAGGTACCCTTTGGATGCTTTGCTCACCAATGAGTATTGGAGCTTGAGGGACAAGTGTTTTTCTTGGAGTGGGGAGGATGAGTCCAAGTGTTTGCTTACTGGGAATGATGTGTTGAAGAGCAAGGGGCTTGATAAGGATACTAGGTGGGAAAATGTTGGGGTCATGCTTGCATTTTTTGTGTTTTATAGGATCATATGTTGGATTATCCTTGCTAGAAAGGCAGCAAAAACAACAATATAGCAAGCTAGAGTTGTTGTACTTATTGCTTGTTTAGATCTTGGATCAAGAGATTAGGGGTGTCCTTGTGATGTAGTGGAATTCATTATACCTTTGTATGTATTCTTCCAATGTCATTTTTACTTTCTTGTGTGTAGATAAAAGGAGTTAATTCAAATATTTTGTTAGTTTATTGTTGTTGTGCATTGCTATGTCAGTTTATGGCCTTTTAAAAATGTTTTTTGTTTTTTTTTTTTCATTCTCTTTCTATTTGAGTTAGTTGGTCATGGGGCCATGGGATTCTAATTCCATGAAAATGAGGGAATTGTAATTCCGCGGAATTATAATTCCCTCCCACCAAACGAAGGAATTTAGTTCCCTTCGGAATTAGGTGGGAATTATGCGGGAAAGGAATTTAAATTCCCTCCAACCAAACGCCCCGTAAGTTCTATTTTGTGTATTTATATATGACTTATGTAACCTTCTGGGAACTGTATTAAGAATCATGGTCTAGTATGGTATCAGCCTTTAGGTTCCTGATGACATAGGTAAATGACAGTACTAACCCCAATTGCAATCTATACTATATATAAAAGTAAAAGTCCCCTATTTCATTTTCCCGTTCAAACGGTTGTAGTCGATTAATTAAAGATTTTATTGGTCAAATAATTAATAAAACTTATTTGGTAAGAAAATGTAAAATTAATTTTAACTAATATCTATTAATTGATAATATTGTTTCTATATTCACATATCAATACTATTAATAAAAGTAAAATCCTCTCCTCCAATTTTCCCACACAAACTAATATTATTAATTAATTGGTAAAAAAATTAATAAAATTTAATTAGTAACAAAATTTTATTTACCAAATTCTCATAATAATTAAACCATTATAATTGTGAGAATAATGGAAACAAATTCTGCCTAATTTTATTAAAAAATAATTTATTAATTATTATTTACACTAATAATAATAATGTGAATACTTATCTATACTTCTATATCTATACTACTATTACATCATGTTTGGTTCATAGAATGAATTTTAAGAGAATAGGAATAGTCTTCCATAGGGAATGGAATATGCCAGGAATATAATAGGAATTGTATTCTATTGTTTGGTTCGATGAAGGAATAGACTTTAGGAATGTAGTTTCAGTGTTTGGTTGGTTTAAGGAATACAAATTGAATGTGTTTAAAAGACATAAATACCCCTATACAAAAATTTTATTATTATTATTATTATTATTATTATAAATTTTTACCCCGTAGTAGTAGTAGTATAATAAAAGGTCACATTACTACTTGAATCTTGAAGTAGTAGTAGTAGTATAATAAAAGGTCACATTTTACCTTGAAGAGTTGCAGAAGAGGATGAATAAAAATATAGGATAAGAGAAAAGACCAAAAGACTTTTAATTGGAAGGGTAAATGATGTCATTTATTTAAAATATAATAAGGATAAAGATTTAAAAAAAAAATAGGAATCTAATAGCTTATTTTTGAAATACTGACTTAGGTAGCTTATTTTCAAAATAAATTCTTATTTTAAACTACTAGCTTATTTTGAGAACATTACCAGTCTAGTAGCTTAAAATAAGCTATAAGTTTATAAATAAACTCAGACAAACAGAGCCTATGTTATTTGAAAGACGAAATTTAAGTGCATGTATAATTGAAGGACTTACCACTATATGCATATAATAATAGGATTAAATATGTTATTTTCTCAATTTTAAAATACTTAAACTAACACGATATATTGATATGATCATATTGATATTATGTTTCTTTCATAAAAATAGACATCTAATTTTAAGAATAGAATACAACTATATATTTGGAAAATTGAAATTAAACCTTTCATTCAAATCAATTATCAAGTTTGATTATATTACTTTATACATTTATTTTTTGTTTCAATGACTGTTATAGTTGTATTAGGTTTCACTCCAATTGTACAAAAAGCCAGTATCATTTCATTAATTTGTCATTTATTTATTTGAAGTTTATCAACAAATAAAAGAAGTTTTGGGGTCAAAATGTTACTGACATGCAAAGTGCTGAGATTTTAGTGGAAAACAATGCAGGAGTCCAAAAAACAAAGAAACTCAGATGCGCTATTGATCGTCCGATTTATAGATCAGACAAATCGTGGCGACCCATCACCACTTGAGCGCTTTATTCATCACTGCTTCAAAGAGAATGCACCAGCCGGGAATCGAACCCGGGTCTGTACCGTGGCAGGGTACTATTCTACCACTAGACCACTGGTGCTTCTTGTTTGTTGCAAAGTTATTCATCTTATTTATAATATCACTTTTAAATTCAGTTTAGGCAAAATCAAACCTCTATCATTTATTTTTATTATGTTACTAGTTTTTCATAGGATAATGCCCAATGTTTATGCTTAAAAAAGTACTTCAAAATATATATGTGCAAGATTATATAGGACTATAGGAGATATTCATGCATATGTAATTGATTATTGTCGAATTTGTCGATTTAAATTGGTAATTCAAAGTATATGAATGCAAGATAATATATGAGATGCTGATTATAATTGTTACTAAAATAAATGTTTGCAATTTTGTAAAAATGTTAGTCTAAATATTTAGTCTAAAAATGATACTATAAATAAATACTACTTTTTTGTAATAAAAATTTATTAATTTTAAATCATATTAATAAAGAAATATGATTTACATTAAAAGTGAATAACTGCGGTGTAGTCCAAAATATTAAGAGTGGTTTTTCGCTTCAAAATTTTTGGGTTATTTGAATGTTTTCTTTGTTTACAAATCCTCCAAAAGTAGTTAATATTATTTGCTTCAAATTATATATATATATATATATATATTTCCACATGTTATTAATATTTTACTTGGTAAATAAATATATAACATTATTTTGTATTATAACTTTGATATTTACTTACAAGATAGTGTAAAAAAAAGACAATGAATAATGTAGTGAATATAATTAATTAATGAATTTGAAGGTAATGATTATTTGTATTGTATAAAATAAAGACAATATAACTAATAAAATTATATCTCTTTTTTAATTTTATTGATAATTAATAATTTTTTTTGTTCAAATAAAGATATTGTAAACATCGAATTCTAAATTAAAGAAATGCATATGTATTTTTTTTGTTATAGTTACTAATTTATTTAATTTAATAACAGTAATAGAGTGAATACTTACTTTTCAATAATATATTATAACATATTCATAATATATGTTCAACAATGATGCTAACTCCGATTGGGATGTGGTTCAAAATTAAAACCTTTCTTATAGAATTGAAATTAATAGGTAAATTAAAATATAAATTAGTATATTGCTGTCAGCATTTGTCCTTGCCAATATGCAGATGATCCAATCTCCTTCTCTCTCCTTCTTCTCTATCTTCCACTATTCCATAAAACTCCTCAATATCTATTGATGCTCTAAGTTTCTTGAGTAATATTGCATATAGTACTCCCAATTTATGTGGGTCATGTCCCTAGAGTCATTGCACTACAGGCATTCAGTTATGACATCAAGTCAGATAAAGAACCACTATGCTAAACCTCACACTGCTGCCTTCATATTTTATTACTATGTTTTTCTTATATTAATATAATTACGACACGTGATGAAAGTTTACTAATTACTAATAGGAAGGCCATGTATTTTCAGTTAATCGTTTTTTAACAAAAAAACTTTGGCTTGATTGATGGTTAAAGAATTTACAAAATTTTGGCTAACAGTAAATTCTGTTCGAAACTATCGGTTAACCGAAATTTTAAATAAATAATATATATATATATATATATATATATATATATATATATATATATATATATATATATATATATATATATATAT
>NC_044917.1:8656812-8674554 GCF_003576645.1 Ipomoea triloba | reverse complement strand
ATATATATATATATATATATATATATATATATATATATATATATATATATATATATATATATATATATCTATGTGGATGTTTGGACTTTATAATTTGTGCTTTTATGTTTATAATGTTGTTATGGTGTGTTTGTTTTCTTATGGATTTATTATTATAGGTATTATTTTAATTGAATTTATTATTATAGGTATTATTTTAAATATTTAAAACTTTAGCTTAAAAAACTTTGATTATTCAGTTAACCGAAAAAAAATTCAACTCGATTAATTCGATAATACAAAGCTTGATTCAGTTAACGGTTAAACCTTTAAAAAATAGACGGTTTGATTAATCAAACGGTTAACCGATTGCACACTCCTACCTATATTATTTTCCTTGATTCTTATCTTTCATTTCCAAATTTCCATGCTGTCATGGGAAAAAAATAAAAAATATCAGCATGGTGGGCCACATGTAAATATATGGTAAAATGAAGGGCAAAGTCGCAATATATACTCACCTAGTTAAAGGCTTCGTTTTTGAGCCAGTTCCGTTATCCCCCACCTCTCTCTCTCTCTCTCTAAATCGGCATTGTTTTTATCTCGCAATATTTTGAGTTCTAAATCCGATCAAATTAGGGTTTTTCCATTGATCCACCGAGTCAACTCAGTTGTGGCAGCCATGTTTTCCGATTCAATCGCCAATGGTTTGGTCCCCATTGCTTCTGCTAGCCCCAACGATTTTTCCAAGAAAAAGAGGGTAGCTTATATTTCTTTGTCTACGCTGACAGTTATTGTATATCAAATTAGTGATTTTTAGTGCGTATTTTTGGTTTATTTACATTTCCAATGTGATTGAGTCAATTCTTGTTTATTTTTATTTTTATTTTTATTTTTAACCTTACGTTTTTATTTTTTAAAAATTTCAGAGTAATCGTTTGGCAAAATTGAAGCAGAGCAAGCTTGATGCTCGTCGCGAGCAGTGGCTTTCTCAAGGTTTGTAAAGAATTCTTCTTCTTCATTTGAATGTATGCAAGTTTCTATTATATTTGCAGGCATTAATAAATTCATTATTGTGTTATATAGTTTCAATTATTGTTAATTCATTGGTTTTGCATCTGGTTGGTGTTTATTTATTTATATTTTAATTTAGTTCTTTTTCCTTTCTTTTTGTGATCGGGTCTTTCCATAGTGAAGAACAAAGGTCCTAAAGAGGAGCTGAATGGTGGTGGGGAGACTCATGGTAGTAGGGTGGAAGTTGTGAATGAGAGGGGCCAATCAATCGGGAAGTTAGAGTTAAAGACTAGGGTGGAGGAATATAATGATGGATTGGTGCACAATTGCAGCGACTTGGATTCACCTGCTAACAGCCCCACTAGCTATACCAGTAGCATCATGGGAGGAAATGATTCCGGGACTAACTTCACTGGAAGCAGCAGCCGGAGTAGCAGCAGCAGCAGTGGTGGAGGAGGGTGTTGTTCAGGGAGCATGAGTGGTGATGAGGAAGGGGATGATGGGTGCTTGGATGATTGGGAGGCTGTTGCTGATGCTTTGGCTGCCACAGATGAGAAGCAGGAGCAGCATGACCGTAGTCTGGATTCAACAGCACAGGAAAATTATAATGTTGTGCAATCAATATCTCAGACTGAGTTCTCGGGCCTGCTAGTTTCGAATGTTGAAAAGAGTGGTGGATTGACACCCAAACATCATGTGAATTACCAAGCATGGAGGGCTGATGATGCATTTCGCCCTCAGAATCTTCCCAGTTTGCCCAAACAGTATAGCTTCCCATTGAATTCAGATCGGCATATTTCTGGAGGGGCAGTATGGCTTCAAAAGAATTTATCGGTACCCTCTTCTTGTCCAATATGCTATGAAGATTTGGATTTGACAGATACAAGTTTTATCCCTTGTTCATGCGGGTTTAAAGTCTGCCTCTTCTGTCACAAGAGGATTCTTGAAGAGGATGGGCGCTGTCCTGGTTGCAGGAAACAGTATGACCGTAACCCTATCGAGGGGGAGGCAGTTGTGGATGGAGGCAGCCTGAAACCTCAATTGGCTCGTTCTTTTAGCATGATATAAAAGTCCTAAAGAAAAGTCTTCTCCATGAATATGTATGTTGGATATCTTTTTCTCTGTAGCTGAGTCTGTTCTTATTTGTTTTAGACTCATTAGAGTTTGACACTTTCATACTAGTATTAGATGTTGATATAGGAACAAGATTCTGAAAGCTTAGAGGGAATTATTCTTGTTGGTTCATATTTGGGGTGCCTGTGCAGATATAGTAAACTCAGCTAAGGAGGTATAGAAATTGAGTACATTGAATTTGATTACAATTTACAAGGAAATCGCCCTTGTTTCCCTTGGCACCTTGTTACCTGACTAGCAAATTTTGAATCAATAATTAAGGTGCTTGATTGTTTTGTATTTTATAATTTCATAGATAATGGATGTTAAAATTGTTTAACTATAGTCTATGTTTTGCCCGTGTACATATATACTTCCCTTTCACCTTAAAATGAAATATATAAAAGAAGATGACACTGCATTAACAATTATTGTGTTTTTTTGCTTGCTTTTGGGCATGAAGTACATTGTGTGGCTTAAATGAAGTACCAAGAAAAAAAAGAATCTTATATATAGAAAGGTGAACAGATTTGTGGGGGACATACAAGAAACACACATAGTCTACTTATTGTGCAACCATCATCTTTATAATATTGCTTGATTTCTTTTATGTCTATAAATTGGCAACCACCACCCTAAAACAACACTGATGATTTGTAACACTAAACTAGTGACCTTAATATTTTTTTTTGCTTGTTTTGATTTTTTTTAGAAAGTTTCTGAGTAGACCATAGAAATTATCTTTGTGGCTGTATGGCCAAAATTTGAACACTTCTAGTGTAAAATATCATTATTTTTTCGGCTTGCATGCACAAAAAGGGCTTTTCATTGCTACTGTATTTGATTCCCTAACCCTTATTCCTACTTGTTTATCTCTCATTTCTAGATTCGCTTCCATTCTCCCTTTCCTTAATATTCATGATGATCTGTATCTTAAAAGGAATTCTTCAGTTTTATGTAGTCAGATTTGCGTGATCGACTGTTTTATTTATTTATTTAATTATTAATAACATAGTTTGATTTTCATTCAATGGCAATTATGTCTTGACACCATTCCCTTGCATAGGGATGCCTATTTTAATCCCACATGTGGTATTCTATTGCATTTGAATATTTGATCTACACAGGTTGAGATGTTTTTTGCTTGATAGTGGGCAGTGGCTTGGTATCAGAAGAATGCCCTCTCCTTATGGCTTAACTGCCTTTGATATGCTGAAGTGTAGGCTGCGAGTCCTATATCAACCCTGACTCCCCAAGTTTAACTATGCCTGTCCTTTAATTTAAACTGGACAAGGACCACCCAGCAATTTGTGTTCAACTGCTCCTTTGTGTGCCACACCCGTAGAACCATTTTGATATTTAGTAGTTTCTACTGGTAATTGAGTAATTCAGCTCATAGATAGATTCAGTAATTGTAAGTACTGAGGTGGAAGGTTTATGATAAAAGTGAAGTTTTAGCTTAGGTTGGAAAACTTGGATCCATGTCACAGATGATATTAAGTGAGAGGGTTGAATCAACAGGTGATGCCTTAGTCCTTAGATAAGGGGCTTGAGCTTTCTTTGCTCAATTCACACTTCAGCCAAAGAATAGTGTTCAAAATTTTGCATGGGGTGATGTTCAAAATTTGAATTTATTAAACCAACTTACAATGATTGGAAGTCAGAACTACACAGACTTTCTATTTCCACTATCTTAATCAAATTCTACATGAGCATGATTTTTCATCTGAAATCATCATCTGATTCACAGGATAATGTTCCTTGATTATTTGGTGTGAAAAATGCATCCAAGTTTTTGAACATCATGGGGGTTCCCAGTCTAGGAGACAATGGTGGGGAAGATTCAGCGCCCGTCACCTTCTTCCTCTGCAATTTCTTAGTGATATCAACACAAACAGTATCAACCGTTTCCAGAAAGTCCTTCACAATAATAAACAGTTGAAGTGGCGATTGCATTTCTTTATCCTTTGAAGATCCTGCTTGGTAATATTCTGTTGTTCTCTTCACCAGCTCCATTACTCTTCTTTGTTCTTCTCTCACAACTTTAAGCTCCTCGTTGCTTTCCTCCACAAACTGTTTCATCACCTGCATGAATTCTGTTCTTTCGCCATCTCTGCAGTGTGTCAGAAGCTCGCAGATGTCATTGACCCGGACTGCTATGGTGGAACATGTAGTCATGAAAGCATTGTAGTCAATGGCTGCAGCTTTCTTTACATTCAAGAATTCAGTGCTCAGACTTTTCAATGCTGGCAGTCCTAGTGCGAGGTACTCCCAGTCTCTACTTGAGTTCTGTTGTTCTGTGTCGTTGCCTGGTTGGTCATGTCCACTAACCGTAATTTTCTGATTGGTACAGCAACGCTCACCCTCTGATCGAATCACTTGCTCAATAACAAAGTGAAGTAGAGTTGTCTTTCCATCATTGCTCTTCACATAGGAAAGTTTCCTGAGGGAGTTAAGGTTGAACCCTTGGGCATTTCCTCTAGCAGTCCCTTCATTCATTCGGTTACCAGCCTTGAGAATGGCTTCCAGAAGCTTCATGAAAACTCCACGGCTTCTTAATTCTTTACAGGCCAGTTCAAGTGTCTGCAAAGTCTCCTTGAGGCCAAGAATCTCTGGATCGTAGTTGGACCTAAACAGCATGGCATTGAAGCGGGTAAAAGCAGAGGGGACTGCTTTCAAGATGTGGTAGAGAAAAGACTCGGCATCAGCAAGCTTGGATGGGTCACCATGGAATTGGAGTATTTTCACTGTTTCTTCTTCTGTCGGGCAAATCTTGGTAAGTTTCTCAAGGGTATCAGCACAGAGTCCTTTTCCTTCGTGTAGGGCATCAAGGATTTCTTCGCGTGAGATTGCAAGAGACTTGATTACAATTGCTGTATTTTGTGATTTCCGGGGATCAAGAATGAAAATTTGAGAAGGTGGAGGCTTTGAGCCACCTGAGCTTGTTCCTTGAGGGGATTTCTGAGAATCAGCGCCATTGTACCCAAAGAGAGCTTCCATAAGTTTATCATCAAATCTGATATGTAGGCATAGAAGTTAAGAAATAATACTAAAACAACTGTTTGTTTTTCATGCGAATGATCAAAAAGGATTGATAAATCTGTATTGAAATAAGCACATACCGGAAAGATCCAGTGTTGATGTCATTCCATACCAATGAATGATCAGCATTAGTAATAACCTTATCCCAATGCAGTGGCTTCAGTTTGACCTGGATTTCACAGTTTTGTGTTGTGTTTCCTTCTGTTGAAGCTTGTTCTTTACCATGGTTGCTTGCTTTCTCTCCAGGTGGCTTCAAGGACTCGGGCAGAGGAGGTGGAGCGGAAGGCTTTGTTCTCGCTGGCGTTGCTGGAGGTTTGGCAATTCTTTTTGGTGGAGAAAGAGGTGGCGTTGGGGGTGGAGGAGGTGGCGGTGGAGGAGGAGGAGGAGGTGGTGGTGGTGGCAGGGGAAGAACATTCTTGACACGCAAAGGTGACTCCTCTAAAGCCTTTTTTTCTTTTGCAAAGTCCAAATTGCTTTGATGTTGAAGTAATGGGGTTTCTTGAATGTGCTTAGAAACACTTGTTGGCTTCTCTCCTCTACCATCTACCCTCTTCTCCTCTTCTTTTTCTTCTTCCATGGGATTCACCCATATCTTTGAAAAACAGCTCGTAACCTGTCCATTATCCAACCGTCTCAAGTAAATAAAATCCAACCCATTGTCATCCACAATAACCCCTTTCACAGCTCCGGCTCCCCTGAACTCTTGGAGAGTCACCGATCCAGAATCTTCTCGACGAAAACTCGACCCCAACATATTCTTTCTGCGCTGCCGAGCCATCATGAATCTATAGAAAAACCAGAAACATATTCCCGCCAGAATCACAGTACCTGTAGCAGCAGATGCAACAGCCACAACTACTCTGTTTGCTTCCATTTTCACCTCCTAAACCTTACAACTATCTGTTAATTAGAACTCAGAACATTTTGTTGTTTATCTGTGATTGATAGGGAGAAACCTTGACTGAGCCAACCTATGGGGATTGAAGAATTTGAAGGGCAAGTAGTTGATGTTAGTTGGAAGTTTTAAAATGCTGGGATCCTGCTTTTATTAGAGGATCACATCAGTTTTTATTGGTTGGTTTCTTGTAATTATTGTGAATTAAAGAAAGCCAAGCTGCTCTGTTTTCCTGTTGTTTAGATACAATCAATACTCTATAGGCTGCTATTATAGCATTCATAATTTACAATGTTATTGCACACTATGCAGTAGAGAATTTTTTTTTTTAATTTTTAAATAGCTTTAATAAGCGTCGTTCATATCGAGCCGGCATGGGCAACTCAGTTGGTCATAGGAGTGAAGCTTGGGAAAAAAGACCAGAGATCGAATCTCACCAACGACAGTGTGGGAATAGCCTCTCAAAATGAGGAGGGCTCTTGGTTTACAGAAAACAAAAGTTTAACCTCTGTGTTCAGCTGAGTTGTTCATATGTAGCCTTTTTGGGAAGAAAGAGTTGTTGATATCGCTTAAAATAATAGTTGAATGTAATTGCAGGCAGCCGGCTGGTAGTCCTGTCTTGTATTTATTGCTATAAACGACATATGTCCAACTGTGTTATATCAAGATGCTATAATATTGCAATGACAGTATTGTTTTAATGTTGTCTGTCATAGTAAGTTTACTTTATTATAACATTTCTACAAAGCCTTGACATTTCAGTAAAATTTATGATGGAAAAGGAAAAAAAAAAAGTTAATATGATTGTATATCAGTTTCACAAGAGATTGTGAAGTAGTTCTTAAATTGAATTAAATTTGTACTATTGACTTAGCTTTTATGGTGGAGTTATAAATTTTACTTGAATGTCATATTATTGGTGCTCTCGTTAAGAGGTCAATACGTGACGGGAAATGGCTACTTGGAAGAGGGTTATCAAATACTTGATAATGTTCAAAAGGAACTAAGAGCAATTTGAAGTAAGAGCTATACTCGGTGTTTGATAAGATTCAAAAGAAATTGAGAACGGTATGAAGTGAGAACTATCTCAAGTTCAAATGGAACTTAGAACGGTCTAAAGTGAGAATTATTCTTAGTGAGAGCGGTTTGTTTGTTTGGTACTAGCCTAGTTGGAGGAAGTAATCCAAAATTGTAAAATTTTTAGTGACACAATCTTTTAATAAATATATTTTTAAAAAATTGACAAAATACATTTACAAAAAAAAAAAAAGAAAAAGAAAAAGAAAAAAGAAAACATTAATTAAAAATAAAAAATAATATTTAAAAAACTTTGACGCACTCCCCAAAAACTATGAGATAGAAACTTTTAACAAATATATGAAAATACGACCAATAAATACATTTCCAAAAAAATAATAATAATTAAACTTTAAAAGCTTATATTCAAAAAATTCTGAACATTCCTTAAACAAAACTCTAGTTATTACTAAAACCTTTTGGGACAAGGGTCAAATAGACCCTCAAACTATAATCAATTGTGCAATTAGGCCCTCGAACAATAAAAAGCTTCAATTAGGCCCTCGAACTTGTTATTTTGGGGCAAATAGACCCTTTAACCTATTTGTGACCTATAATTGCAGGTCACCAAAAATTCCGGCCAACTCCGGCGATCGTCCGGCGAAGTTCCGGCAAACAACACAAAACCATCCACCACCGGCGACCTCACGGTCGCCGGTGGCGTCCGGCAGCGAGATGGCCACCAACTGGTCGCCATCTCCGTCACTGGGGATGGCGACCAGTTGGTCGCCATCTCCGGTAGACTGGAGATGGCGACCAACTGGTCGCCATCTGATGAGGCCGGAATGCAACAAATAAATGATCCATTAAAAGTCTCGAGTGGCCCGGTAACAAGATCTAAGTCAAGGAAGATTCAAGAGGCTTTTAACACTTTTGTGCAAACAGATTGGAGTCCAACATCTTTTTGTGAAGAAGAAGATCAATCTGGAAAAATAATTCTATTCAATTGTCTTCACATAAAAACTTTTGAAGACAATTCAGACTTCAGTATCAGATCAAATTTCCCGGTGTGAAATTATTTGCAAGGTGTATTTTTTTTAGGTGGGAAACTACTTTGCAAGAATTGTATTTTTTATTTTTGGGTGGAAATTACTTTTGCAAAAATGTTGTATTTTTAATTTTGGGTGGGAATTACTTTTACAAAGTTGTAATTTTTTATTTTGGGTGGGATTAGTGACCTAGAATATTTAATACCTTATTTTCCCCTATAAATACCCCATAAACCCAATGGTTTGAGACACACCTTGTAAGAATTCAATTTGAGTGAAATTTCTCTCTTTTCTTTGCATGAGAAGTGCATTGAAGTTTAGGTTGTTTGTGAGAAGCATTCAATCTTGGTAGGCTAGTGAGAAGCTAGTTTATCCCCTTATCTTGTTCTTTATATTCACACACATATCCAAAAAACCCAAAAAGAATACTATTACTCATATTATATAGCTAATTTTATTTTTGTATCTTAATTCTAGTGCTAGATTCCTAATACTCTAATTCTTAGCCTTGCTTAATAATCTAAGGGTTGAGAGTATTATTTGTTAGTTTGGTGAGACATTTGTAGAGTTGGGATCTCAAAATCCAAGAGTCTACAAGGTAAGATCCTTTTTTGGACACGAAAGGTTCTTGAGTGATTCCTTGAGTGAGCACTTATTGCGGGAAGCAATCCGTGTACGCATCACCATCTCCAGTAGACGGAGATGGTGACCAACTTGGTCACCATCTCCGCTGCCGGACGCCACCGGCGACCGTGAGGTCGCTGGTGGTGGATGGTTTTGTGTTGTTTGCCGGAACTTCGTCGGACGATCGCCGGAGTTGGCCGGAATTTTTGGTGACCTGCAATTATAGGTCACAAATAGGTTAAAGGGTCTATTTATCCCAAAATAACAAGTTCGGGGGCCTAATTGAAGCTTTTTATTGTTCGAGGGCCTAATTGCACAATTGATTATAGTTTGAGGGTCTATTTGACCCTTATCCCAAAACTTTTAGGCAAAATGTGTACTACATACTGCATTTATGTTATAACATATTATATATAAGGCTTAAAGTTTTCCATTATATCTATATAATTCTGTTATGGTAATACTTTATTTTTTGCAAATTGTGTATTACAATTTTGTTATAAAGTACTACACTTATGAATTATAATATAACATATTATATATTATATATAAGACTTAAAGTATTTATTATATATTCAATTTTGTTATTACTTTATTTCCTACAAATTGTCTATTAGAATTTTGTTATAAAGTACAAAATTTATGATATAAAATATTATATATAAGGATTAAAGTATTAATGATATCTACAATTCTGTTATGTTATTACTTTATTTTCTCCAAATTGTCTATTACAGTTTTGGTATAAAATACTCCGTACTAAATTTATAATATAAAGTATTATATATGAGGTTTAAAGTATTAATTATATCTACAATTCTGTTATAACTCATTTTTATTAGGTCGGACCCACCTCACAGATTGAGATATATGAGATGGTCTCATACGAGACCAATCCAAACTTTTATTTCATATTGAAATAAGGCAGCTCAACTATAATTCTAATTCTATAAAGAAAGAACTTTAACCAAAAATTTAAAATCCAAATAAATATTTATCTCCATAATATCTATAATTACTTTTAAAAAAATTATATATTAACTGTTGTTTGGCCAAGAAAAATATCATTATCTTTACCAAAAAACAGCGTTTTAATTGTGACTATTGATATGCCTAATTCAGTACGACGTGAAACTAATTTAAGACCTAACCGCGTAGGCGCTGGATACCTCATTCAATGCTCCAATAATTTGCCAGTCGTAAAAAGGTTCATTCTTTAATTTATGAAAAAGTTGGTACTCCTTATCTAAATATATTGTTCTCGAAAAATTAAATCTCCGACCTTAAGAGTTCTCTACGGACTACGATCCGTTTCGACAGAGCATTTGAGAAAATGTAAATCAGATAACTCAGCTGAACACAAATGCTAAATCTCCGCTTGCGATACTTGATCACGGGTCATTATTCTCAAACTTCACTCATGTGACAAACTGAACTGTCCATGCGAACTTTTTATTATTTTTTTTTGAAGAGATACGGACTCTTTATCTAAATAGGTAATTTGAGTGAAATTTTTCTTTAAATCTTAGTTGATAAAGAATTACAGAAGAAAAAACAATTCTTAGTTGTTCAAACTAATGCCCAATTACCTTAACTGGATTGTGAAAATGGATAATTCTTTTTCCATACAAAGTTATTTTTTTAAAAAAAAAAAATCTTCAATCATTTTGTTATCAAAAAATATATTCAAAGTCCAGCTCAGATTGACACGATGTTGCCAACTTTCGTTTTCTTCATTTAAATAGTTACGAAGTTATTAATTACGACGTTAAGATGTTGTCCACTTTTTTTTTTTTTTTCTTCAATCAATTGTTTAATCAAAACAATGTTTACAAACATATACAACAATTTTACAAACATTTTACTATAGTACTTCTTCCAAAAAAAAGGGTGAGAATGTTTTTGTTGTATATTCATTTTTTTTTAAAAAAAAGGCAAAACTAACGTAAAACAATTCAAAAATTGGAAGCTGAAATCAGTTGAAGGTTAAAAAATATCTTCTTCTATTTGATTGACAGTTAAGAAATTATACTTTTTTTATTTTGTATTTGGTTCATTTTTCTATAAAATAAACATATAATAATAGTAGTAGTAGTAATAGTAGAGTTGTAGTAGTAATAGTAGTACGCGCCAACTAATAATGCTATGTAGTATGATCTCTGTTACTAATCCAAATGAGTGGTCACAGGATCCAACTCCGAACTCTGGTGGTGGGGGCATTGTTTCTTTAGGCTAAAAAAGATTGAAAAAATATAGAATAAATACTACCTTGTAAAGAATCATAAATATTTCAAAAAATAATAATAGTAATATATGAGAAAGAAGAGAAATTGAAAAATAAAGAATTCAAAAAATATCTTTCTTGGTTAATTTAGGAGGACATTTCTTCACAAAATTAGTCCTTTGTTAGTTGACTAGAATAAATATTCTTTTGACTTTTTTTTTTTGAATAATCAAATACAGAAAAATTCAGAACAATAAATTCTAAAAGTCATTTTCTAGATTTTGAAACAGACTATGAATTACATATATAAAATCGTATTTGACATATATTAAAATTACTACTTAATTAAGCTCGGTTTGAGATTTTGAGATAAATCTTTATCGATCCAAACTGAATTATATTATTTAATTATATAAAATATTGGTATTTAATTAACATTTTAGCATTTTAAAATTTGAAGTATATATAATGCATGCTAATGGCTCCACGTATCCACCATGTACGATCTCCATGATTGGTTTCACTACATTTCCTCTACACCCCATGCATACTTGAAGCGCAAATTATATCGTGGACCGCGCATCAAAACGACATCGTTTTGATTAATGAAAACAGACAGATGAAACGACCTTCATTCCGCACCATTCACTTTCAGTTCATATACACTGCAGTTACATTTCAACATAACTGCAGTTACATTTCGATATAACTATAATTTCATTCGATAATATAAAAACACAAATGTGAAACTGCTATTCAGTATCAGTTTATATACACTGCAGTTACATTTAAATACAACTACAGTTACATTTCGATATAACTATAGTTTCATTTGATAATATAAAAACAAATGTGAAACTGTTATTCAATATCAGTTCATATACACTGCAGTTACATTTCAACACAACTACAGTTACATTTCGATATAACTACAGTTTCATTCGATATTATAAAAACAAATGTAAGACAATATCTTTTGCGATGAACTGTAATATCAGTGATCACGATCCACGATATAACGACTGTACTTGAAGTATATAAATAGGGTTTGTCCATATGTCTGTAAATCATTGAATTCATAAACTATTCTTACATCTCTAGTGATATGTTCAGCTTAGCATCTTATCTTCTAATATCTTTTATTACATTGCTAGTTATTAATTACCAAAATTTGATATTAACATATATTGTCAATTTTCTCTATTTATATTCTTTTACTTTTTCATTAAAATTCTTAATTTTTTATTAATCGTTTTTACTTAATTTCGCAATATTATTCCTAACAAATAATATTTGAGTCAAATCAGTTGATACTTATTTTCAAAATTGACAGTCACCAAGTTTGAGAAAAAAAGAATTTTGATAGGAAATTAAAACTAATTTTTCTATTTGGAGAGTTCATATAGGAGACGTTCTAACCCATAATGGTTCAAAGAAAGTGTTGGTTGGAAAATCTAATATATTTGCTACAATGACAAACTAAAGGAATATTGGGAAGATTACAATGACAATTAACAAGGCAAGGCTAACCATCTAATCAATGGCGGAACCAACACTGCAAATTGTAATTGAGTGGTTTGTAGTTTGTACTAAAGAAATTGAAAACAAAATGATTTAAATTTTTTTTTTTTAATTTGGGTCACTTAGTTATAGCTATTCTATATAGACTCCGTCGTTGTACTCACTAGTATAAATACAAGACTCCTGTGACATGCAGGGGGCATACTAAAAAACTTGTATTCAGAACTATCAGAAATACGACTTGTTGTTTACTCGGTTCATGTACTCATGATTACTATCCCGGTAAACATTCTTACCATTATTGATGAAATACAGAGTCCTAATATAATTTAATAGATACTATGTACAATACTTTTGAATTAAAGAAATTGAAGAAAATAATTTTAATTTTTTTGGATGCAGGTTAGACTAGACTAAAATTTTTATTGTTTGGCTTGACTTGGTGAGATTCATATTTAATCAAAAATTGATAAATGTAATAACTTTATACTAAAGAAATTGAAAAAGATTTTTTTTTTTTGGGTCCCTTCAGCAAATACTTTTTATTCTTTGGTATGGTTAAACCTAATCTATATTTTAATTGCCTAATAAAGCCATTTGACACCACTCAAAGGGAAAGACGGGTAGGGGGTATGGAAAATGTGTTCTAAGTAAAAATGTCAAGTCATTTTTCACAAAATGTGTAATTTAGTTGACTTCATTTTCTGTTGATAATCAAACACTAGGAAAAAATATACACTTTCGAAATTATTTTCCGAGTTTCCAAACGAATCATAAATTTAAAAAAGACAAATCATAATAATTGAACTAAAAATGTTATTCTGTATTAAAAAAAATGTTATTCTGTATGAACTAACTAAATAAATAAAAACCTCATAATGATTGGACTAAATGTTCAGAACATTTGAACTAATAATGTGAGTATTTCCTCCTCTACTTTCCCCATCTACTTCCAAAGGGTGTTGAATATAGCATCTCTACTAGCCAGGCATGTACAAGTAGTTGCAACTATAGAATAGTATCTCAGCAAAACACAACTCCAAAGCTGCAAGGGTGAATCAATCAACCTGTATAGCCCAAGGCGAAACGCATCCAACTATGTTCTGTTGGATGCGTCGAGAGAGATTCTGGCAATGTTAGCGAGATACGACTCTGGAGATAATGGCGTGTTATCCGTCGTTGATTCTGTCTCTTTGCCATCCTCCTCGCCTCTCAGTATGAAATCTACCACACGCTTCACGTCAGACAGCTTAACGGGCTTCATGAGAAACTCTTTAGCCCCTTCCTCCAGACAACTATCGGTTAAGAAACATATGAACAACAATCAGATGGCCATTAAGCAATACACCGTGGAGTGAAATCAAGTAGGATGAGCATAATCATGACACGAGAATTGCAAAGTTGTAAAAGTTCAAAATAAAAGGACAAAAACTACTTGATTTCATAACATGGAACTCGGGGCAAACCAGCTTGGTAAAATTCGGTTTATTTAGGATTTATTAGCTTTAGTAGTTCCTAGAGGACAGGCATTCAAAGACTTCAAGATCTCAAAGAAATTCAAATACAAATGGCCCTAAAGAATAAGTTTTTGCCAAAAATTTGACAAAGCGGGGTTAGGCTTTTTCTCAAACTGCGTTAAAAGCTTCTGTGTTATAACTACTTTTCCAACATCACTAAAACACGATCCTCACAAGTTTTCAGGCCCTTTAGAGTTTTAAGTTAGTCTATATACACTTCTAAATAAAAATTATGCAGGCCATCTACCCTGCAGATTTTAGTTTCAACCGTAAAACTTCAAATGCTCACATTACAGGCCAAATCCTACAACTTGTTGATATTCTTGCAGAAAATAACTCATGTGCTTATTCATTGAAGTTAGCCAGATAAACATTAACAAGATCTATTAACAATGTATTTACAACTGGGATTCTATCTCCTCTGCCCTGAGAAGCAAAGAATCTTCTACGCATGACATAGAATCAAGAATGCGGGTGAAACCTAGCTATATATATCATATACACAAGACATAATCAAGAGCTCGGTGGTCAAAAAGGAAGCAAACCTATCAATGCGGGCTAAAATCTTTTCGGATGACATTACCACAACGGGGATTTGCCTCAATGCTGACGAACCCTGCTCAAGGAGAACTAATGTATTATTATTTACAATTATGACAGTTTCAAGATCTGCATTTAAAATCTGGAATTCAATTCACAGGTTCCCCCTATGGCCACTTCATTCTAGTATTGAAAAGGTTGTTTGACAAACCTTGATCTTTTTAAGGAGTTCATATCCTGTCATCCCAGGCATTGAATAGTCTGTCATTATCAGATTCACCTTCAGACCCTGAAGCCAAGAAAACCCCTCAAACCAATTAACCAACAAAATTCAAAGGAACACCCAATCATACAAAACATCAAGCCTTTAATAATTAATTTCTTTTTCTCACCAAAGAATTGAAATAAATAACCAAAAAAAAAAATAGCAATATATCACAGAAAAATTTCATCTACATTTTTAGAGAAAATAATTAAATACTTCAAAAATTCTTACATCAGTTGCAACAGAGCTCTCCTCTCCATCCAACCCCAAATACTGCAGAGCCCTGCTACCACTATCTACTGCTGTCACTGCAATACCCACATTTAAAAAACCAATGAAAAATTCTAGCTTAGAATTTCAAAAATAAAAAATAAAAAAGTAATAATAATAAATAAATAAATAAATGTAATGAAAAAGTTGCAACCTTTACAGCAAGAAATCTTCAGCATCTTCTCAATGACCTTCCTATCCACGTAGCTATCGTCGACGGCAAGGACATGCAACTCCCGGCCACCGCCGCCAAAGGTGGAAGAACAGCCATCAACGGCGGCGATTTTCTCCGTTCTCATATTTCTCCCCATGTGATCAATGCGTACACATATATTGTCTGGGAGAAACAAAAGGAGGGTTGGTTGGGGAGAAAAAGAAAACTGTACAGACGTGTATATATATATATTAGGTTTTGGTTGGGTTGAAAACCAACCAAAAAAATAGAAAAACTGTATAGATATACAAAGATATAGAGAGAAGTAGAGATACAGATTACAGAGAGATAAAAGAGAAAGATGAGAGAGGGAAAATCTACTTTAGGGAAGCAAAGACTAAAATACTGATTCACAAAGATCTTTCAAAATCTACTTCGCCACTATCCCACTGCAACCATTATTCTTTTTGAAAATTTCTTGCCTTAGCTTCCTTTTTCACATTATTCTCCAATCTCCTATATTGTACTCATGATGCGCCACCAGAATAAATGTCACATCCCCTACCATGAAGTAATTAAATCAAATTATATTTGATGATGATACAAAATTTATAAAATAATTTAACTCTCCATTGATAAACGGGTGATTTAAGTGGAATCTAGATAAGTTTTATAGTGGTAGAACATCCGAAGCTCTATGTAACAAAATTGTTAATTACAGAGTAATTCTTTTTTTTTTTTTGTGTGTGTGTGTGTGTGTGTGTGACGATGGTATTTCTAAACCACTACCCGAGAGTGTGAGTTGGGTACTCATGTATAATAGTTAGTAAATTACAAAGTAGATATAAATCACACAAAAAAATCAACGAAATAGACTTGACGAAAAATCATGCTCCATCACTCAACCACCCTTTTAAGACACACTTTAAAAAAAAATAATTAATCTTTTAAATAATACTTTTGAATTAAAATTTTTAGCTTTTAACGTTTTTAATCAAGGCTGCCCCGGGCCATCTGCGGCTAGGGCGACGGCATAGGCCCCTAATTTTTTGGCACAATCTTTTTTTTTTTTTTAAAGTACTTTATATATAATCTATTATATTTTTAGTTGATATTTATTTTTTAGAATTCATAGATGGGTCTTAATTGTAGTTAAAAATAAAATTTTAGAAGAATTGATATCGAAATTTGGATGAATAATGTTGTATTTAAATATGCACAAGAAATGTCACTTTTAAATTAAATTTTGAATTTTATTTTTTTTCTTTGTTGAATTTTTATACATTATATTTGGACAAACATTTTTTATTACAATTTTTTGTTATTGAATACAATAACTTGAAGTTGAAATGAATTTGGACTCAATTACCTTAGAAATTTTACAGATCTTCTAGATTTCTATATTTATCTTTCATATATATTTCGTGATTATGCTTCTTACTTTTATAATTAGATATTTCTAAATTCTATGTATCATTATAGCGCACTTTAAATGTTAAAAAAATCCATCTCTCCATATGTATGTTATTGTCTCTCTATTATTGTCTTTGTCTTAGCTTTCTTGTTTTATTCTATTATATTTAGATTGCATATATCTCGAAACAAAAATAATGAAAGTCCAAATTAAACTATTAGACAGACCCATACTTTTAATGGAACGGTCCTAGTTTTTATCTCATTAAATCATCATAGAATGGTAAATTTATAGATATAATTAATGAATATTAAATCACACTTTTTACATAATACTGTAAAATGTGTAATATAAAACTCGAGTATATAATACTTCCCTTTATGAAAGTTCATTCAATGAACAACAACGTAATAAATCAATTATAAATACATAATAAGAAAAGAAAACATTTAAATTTTCTTAAAAGTAACAAACTTGCACTAAAGGTTGTACTATTTAATTAACAATTAATTTTTAATGAAGGATAATGAAATATGTCAAAAGTTGCATCCAATAATATAAAATATGTTACTGATATGAATTGTAATTTCTTTGTTAAACAATATCATAGCAAGATATAGAACACTAGCAAATCGAATATTCTTTGAATTATTATTTTGTCTTTGTGATACATCAAATATGTATAGAAGAACTATAAGATATCAATTCATATATATTCTTTTGATTCTGGAAAATGTGATCAGGTCTCGATGGATATGGTTATTTTGTAGTACATATATTTAAAAGAAATTAGATTTTTCATTAATAAAATATGGACATACTTTTATCACTTTTATATATAAAGAATATTTCATTAAAATAGCATATGAATTCTTTACTTTTTCGAAAAAGGAAAACTAATTCATATTTGTTGAAAGTTTGGCCTACGCTATCTCTATTTTTCGATATGGTACGTAATGCCTTGATTACAACATTATACAATAAGTTGCTATGGTACGTCGGGATGCGATGTTCTATCCACTTATATGTATGTATATATATATATATATATATATATATATATATATATATATATATATATATATATATATATATATATATATA
>NC_044917.1:8641351-8655837 GCF_003576645.1 Ipomoea triloba | reverse complement strand
ATATATATATATATATATATATATATATATATATATATATATATATATATATATATATATATATATATATATATATATATATATATATATATATATATATATATAATGAATTGTTAAATTTGTTTTTTTAGTAATGAAAATAGTTGTAAACACACGCTGGGAATAACAAAAAGGCAAAATTCGTGAACAGTCAAGTCTAAATTGTCGTTCGTAATATCAACTAATGGTTGGCGTGATGAAGACGTTGAAGTTGATATATTTGACATATTCAATGAACGTTCATTGGACGGTGAAGACATGTTACACATATTAACTGCAAAATTTTTTATTCAAACATAGATAACATCAAATTGAGCGTATATAATATTTTTTTATTCAAACATATATAACATCACATTTAGCATATAGAACCAATAAAGAAATAGGTAGTCAACTAATAGAGAAAAGTGTCACCATCTGTTACGACAATTGAAGGTGTGACGGACCGAATTACACTATTCAATGCATATAAACCTGGGCTGCTAGCAAGTGCAATATTTTCAAAAAAATAATAATAATAGAAACAAATAAATACAAAATAATATTAACACGTTAACACGTAAAAATAAAACAATAACTAAATAAATAAAATTAAATTAAAATATTACTTTAGTTGAGATGAGAAATAAGATAATTTAAATATAACATATACCATTTGTGATTGCACTTAATGGTGTTCCTTTGTGGCCACATTATTCTATTTGAATGGACTTTGACGAACATTAACTGCAACAATTTAACAAAACAAATAAATTAAAATTTACATATAATTTAATATATTATGTTACATTATATTTTTCAGTAGTATTAGTTTGTGAGTATATTAATAGGTGTTGATGGAGAGCAAACCCTAAGCCCATCGAACATTTTTTCGTTAACCGCTACTACAGTTATTTACATTGAGGAAGGAAAATTTATGATTGCATTTTATACGGAAGAAATATGTGTGGGATATTGGAAAAAAATTGCTCACCATTCAATCTCAAATTAATTGGATTAATTGTTGGAGAACCACCAGTTGATTGCAATACCGACTCATTTTCTAAAAAAAGTTATCAATGTTTAAACGATTCTCATAGAATATAATGGCTCGTATTTTAGATACACAACTATGAATGCACGTCCTAATACAAATTAAATTTTCAATATTAATTGGATATATATTATTTGGATTGCTAGCAACTAAAATATTTTTGGGAAATAATAAAAACAAATAAATACATAATAATTAACACATTAATTCGAGTAAATTAGTAATTTAAACAACAAATAAATCAAAATTTGTATATAATAAAATGTAAAGGTTATTACAAATAATTTCAATGTGAGTTGTATTACCATTCCTATGCATATCAATAGGTGTTTTTGGAGAGCAAACCATAAATCCACCGTACAATGCTTCACTACCGGCTACTGCAATTATTTATATCAATGGAGGAAAATTAAAAATGCATTTTATTTCAGTAAAATAGTTAGGTAGGGTATTGAGATAACAAATTTGCTTACCATTCACTCTGGGATTAACACGACTAAATGTTGGTGAGCCAACAATAATTGATTCTAACAACGACTGAGCATTATCGAACAACCTATTTGGTCGGAGCAATGACGATTGTCTATTATTCTGACTAAATTATTATTATTATTATTTTTTTATTATTATTATTATATTATATTATATTTTATTATTATTATTATGATTGGAGATTGCAATTAGTAATTTCAATCTAGAATTATATTATGAATAGGAAAGTAGGAAATAATATATTGTATTAGAAATTGTATTATCATATTTTAAAATACAATTGTAGTACGAACATGAATTGTATTATCATATTTTATCATATTACGCAAATCTTAATAGTATAGGAGTGTTTTGAGCGAAAATTTAAAATTGAGGATTTTATTTTTATTAATGGTATAGATTAGGAATTATGATGCATGATATAAGTGTCCGGGTGATTAAAGCCTTTAATTTTGAGCAATTAGGCTTTAGGCCAAAACATTTAACGCTTTTGGGCCATGGTAACTAATCACCTTAATCAGTACAAATTTAAATTGTTTGGGCCATAGCTTAATTGCATAGTATTGGGTAACTTTCTTGACCCAAAATAGTCCAATTAATATAGTAATCATTGAATTCGAATAAAAGATTTATTAGCCCATATGTCATTTCAAATTTTCAATCTTTATAAATTACCATGCGTATATAATGGAAAATGAGATTAAGCAATGGATTTCTTCGTAACAAATTATAAATTATACATCAATCCCTCGGTATATTGGTTTAGTGGATGTGAAATTTCATTTAAGATTTATTATATATATATATATATATATATATATATATATATATATATATTCCTGTCACAAACATTATGAATTTGGATTGAGCTCTTTGTGTGTAGAAGTTTATAATTTAATGTTGACTCTTGAAACTATATTGATTCGATTTACCTCTTCATGGGTCATAGGGGTGGTTCATTGGGTCCAACATATAGTCCGACAAAGCGGTAAACTTGAGTTATAGAAAAAATTATAAAATATGAGTAACGGTAATTAGTCCACAAGAGCAGTTCAGTTGCTACCTAGGTGGTAGATTAAAGGTGAGGACTGAAAATAGTGCCTAGTTTCACCTAGTGTGGTAGACTCCTTATAGGTACTAAACATTGGTTCTTCTATCTAAAAGTCGTTGTGATTTATCCCATTATAATTATGCTAATTAAGTTGGGGTGTGAGTTGTTGTAGGCGAGGGACTTCACCTTTTGAGAGTGAAGGAAGGGTAAGTATGCTATGTCATAAAGACACCAATTAATTAGCATTGCGTCACTAAACGATAACTTTTTGTTATAATAGTAATGCTAAGTGTTAACAAAAAAAATAGTGAAATTGGTTAACTAAAAGGGAAATTTAAAAAGACAAAAAATGTAAAGCTAAGGAAATAAAAAGTTAATGGTGTTTATTTATTCATTTAAAGTATGGAGTCTTTAGGTTCAATTGCACTCAAACTTTCAAAATAGAGATAGATGGCCAAGAAGTTACGAGAAAGACAATCAGTATATTATTCCCTTCTTACTCATTTATTATCCCACACATATAATTCATCATTAAAATATATGTAATTTCTCATATACTAACTATGAAAGGGGCCATTCCACTATAACAACAACATATACAATAAAAGTGATCATTCCACTATAAAAATAATAAAAATATCGAAGATTGCTCTAGAAGAGATAGCTAAGTTGATGCAGTGCATAATTATCATATATACTTAGAAGCTAACATGTTCAATTTTGATTTATCTCTCTTATATAATTTATAGACTATATTGTGAGAATATGAGCTTGTGTATCTATTCATGGAAGAGCAACCATTAAATAGAGTACAGAACATGAAACTAGGAAATAGTTACAACTAAACCTAGGCTCAAATATTCAGACTAAGGCTATGTTTGGTTAGCAGCTTATCCGCCAAAATTTGGTAGATTTGACCATCTTTAGCGGTTTAACCAAGTCAAACCGCTAAAGATGGTGTTTGGTTAACAGCGGTTTGCTCCAAACCGCTGAAATTCCAAACGCTGCTAATAGCAGCGTTTGGGATTGGCGTAGATTAATTTCTTCCCCAAAACACCCTTTCTTTTATTAATATAATAAAAAAAATTTAAACGTGTAAAAGCCTGAGGCTTCTCTTTCTCTTGCCCATCCCACATGGGATGGGCAAGAGAAGAATATGGGGCGTTGAGCTCCCTTTAGCTCAACTCCCCCCTTTTTTTTTATAAACTTACGACATCTTTACAGTTTATTTTTTTTTCTTTTTTTTTTGTTTTATTATTATTATTATTATCACTATTATTATTATCACTATTATTATTATTATTATTATTATTATTTTATTATTATTATTATTATTATTATTATTACGGAGTATTATTATATATATATATATATATACCATTTTGGTCATTTTACATGTTAACCGCTAATCTAAACAGCTAATTTAACCAAACATCTTTTTACAAATCGCTAATACATTCCGGTGGTCAAACCTGCTAATACAATCCGCTATTTGATAACCGCTAACCGCTGATAACCAAACAAGCCCTAAGCTTAATAGTGCTGATCGATCGCCTAGCATATCACCTTAAATGGTGGTCTAGACGCCTGGTCGGCTAGGCGACCGCCTAAGCTCCGCCTAAGCAGCTTAGACGCTAACTGCCTAGGCCGCTTAGTTGAGCGATTAACTATTGTTTTTCTTTTTTAATGGGTTATTTCACTCAAAACAACATCATTTTGAGCAAAAATAACTCTAAATTGTACAAATTCTAGATATGTTTTAGGTTAATATTTAATATTTTAGTATTAACTATTAAAGTATTATATAATTTATAATTATTAGTCTTTAAAAAATTAAAAATACTTAAGTAAATTTTTTAAAAAATTAAAATAAATTAAAAAGTAAACGAGCGCCTATGCGCCGATTAATCTCCGCCTAGGCGTCCTAGGAACTAGGCGCTTCCTAAGCGCCCGAGGAGCACCTAACGATTTTTTCAACCATATATATATATATATATATACATGAGAGGTATTTGTAACTGTAAGTATTTCTCATCACCATAAAAATCAAACACGTTGATATTTTTTTTTAAATTTTTTTTTCAAATGGTAGGCCAATATGTTGGTCGATCAATTAGGACACTACTCAATATCACTATCTATATTGGCTTACATTCGAACTTGGTGGAATGAGTGCCTGTTAACTATCATTGGATTTGTTTTGTATGGAAACTTTGTGCCTTGTCAGTATCATTGGATCTGTCAAACTTGGAACAGCCATATAGTAACAAAAGAAATATGAAACTAGTCAAAAATGTCCCTTTTTATGCGCCCCCCCNAAAAAAAAAAAAAAACAAACAAACAAACAAACAAGTCAAATGTAATTGCCGTGTTACCACGTGTGTGCTAACAATTATAATTTTTTTTTTCTTTTTACCATAATGAGTATATAATATATTCTAACTACTCAATACTCGAGTGATTTTTTTTGAATACATATGTAATTAATATATTATAATTAAATAAATTTATAATGAATAATATGTTATGATTAAATAAATAATACTTTAATCTTCTTAAATTGATGGTTTTGTTGAAACGTAGTGGTGGGCTTGGTGAAGCATGTTGGGAGAGTGGTTGGTATTAGGGGCAGAGTTCGAGATGGCTACAGTGGTGAGCGCACAATCAGGGGCTGCCGTCGGCGCTGCATTGGAATCAGGTGGGGGATTGTTGTTTTGATTAGAGGCCATAGGATCAGTCGATCAGAAAGGCTTAAAAGGAGAAAGATAATAAAAAAAAAATCCGATACTAAATTGAGGAAGTAATCTCTGTGTTTCTATTGAATTGAGAATGATACACTGCATCTTTATATACATGTAGAAGAGCACAGTAATAAGAACTAAGCAGAAGAATAGGTAAACTGAACCTAGCTAAGACTCTAACTACCTAATAGGGACTACGTCCACCATCAATCGGGTATGTAAGTACAAAATGTGCGTAGAAAAATAATAGTATTATTGCTCGAGATGTTAAGCCTAAATAAGTATACACAATACCCGAGATAATATTCTAAGTTGGTGGCCTAACATCGGACTCTGGTATATGGGTTGAAGGTAGAGATCAAAAGCCACCAAACTAGCTAGGATGATTATAGTGAATTGAACCAATAGATTATCTCTAAAGGGAGACGTCAAACCCTTTATATAGTGCAAATGACCCTCCATATGCTTGATAAGTGTACGATTTTGGTTATTCTCCATTCTTGACCATATATGTGTTCCCCTACTACTTGCCGCATTGCCCTTCATCTAAATATGTATAAACTATCATGCATTTGTAAACAGGAATTGAGTAGCTTGATTGGTTAGTAGGGCATGAGGTTGCGCTTGAGGCGGTGGGTTTGATATGCGCTTGTTGTACTTCCTTTAACATTTTGTTCCCTCCTTTTGGGCTACCCTGCTTCTTTCGTTCCTAATTCGCCCAGACTTTTATTTTTCCTGGGTCAAAACTTCACCAATAAAAATGGACGCCCCTATTGGGCCAAGACGTTCCCAATAAAATAGCCCCTGTGGGCCTAGGGCTCCATCACCGGCAAATTTGTTGTGGACCATGGTCCATGTAGCGGTGTGGACCATGAAGTATGTATCATTCTAATTACACGTTAGTTTAATTTGACAATATTGTCTTGTTTTTTAGTTTCATTTTCTACACACTAGTTTCATTATAATAATACCAAAGTATCATTTTAGTTATACTGCAGCTTTATTTGACAATATACATTATTGCATGAGCTCTATTTTTAGTTTCATTTTCCACACACTAATTTTTCTTTTGAACAAAACACTAGTTTAATTATTGTAATGCTGAAGCAATATTTTAATTACACTTCAAGTTCATTTGACAATATATGTTATTGTATGCCTCTGAATTTTTATTTCATTTTTTACACACATTAGTTTCATTATAGCAACACTAAAGTATCATTTTAATTATACTATAGTTTCATTTTTTCAATATACATTATTGAATGAATTTTGTTTTAATTTTTTAATTAGTTTCGTTTTCCAAACACAGTAATTTTGTTATAGTAATACTAAAGTATCATTTTAATTCTACTACAAATCAACTCAAGCCCAAAAATATTAAGGCTTTCGATCAAACCCTAACACTAAGCTCATTTCACAAATTGTTATACCGTTCTGCATTGTGGATTATGGTCCCAAAAGTATGTGTATATGTCTTCGATTAATAAAATTATGTGTCTGTAAATAAATTAAAGGCACATAATTTATTAATTTTTAGTATATAATATGTTAACTACAAATACAAAATATGTTAACTGCAAACACATAATATGCAATTTAACAAATTATGTGCATGTTGTTAACATATTATGTGTCTGTAGTTAACATATTATGTACCTTAAATTTATTTACAGACACATAATTTGTTAGTTGCAGACATACACATTATATGTTAACTACATACATATAATTTATATGTCATTTTAGATCATGATCCACAATGCAAGTTGACCATAGTCCATGGTATAATTTGCCTTATTTCACCTCATTCAGATGTCTTCAACACCAGGGATACACCACCATCGCATTACCTCTTTCGTCCCCACCACCGCCATCATGTTAGATATTTATATAGTAAATGTGTGTTTGAGAATTTCAAACATATTACTAAACTTAAATAATATTTGGGAGTTATGAAGATTAAATATTATTTTAAGTTTAGAGCAATTTTATTAAATGTTATTTAATATTTAAAAGATAAGAAGAGAGAAAAATCTTCTGAATTAACTTTACGAAAAATCTTGAGAAGAGAAGAATTTTATGGTTTAATCTTTGAAAAGATTTAAAGTAAAAAGTGAAAAATTAATTCCGTAAAGTAAGAGCTGAAAAATTGAAACCAAAAAGTAATTTAAGAACCGAAAAGTTAATTCACTCTTCAACCTTCATTTTGCATTGTAGATTCCGCAAGCTTGCGTACTTGATTTACGTAGGAATGTCAAATGCATGTATATGAAGATATAATTGCAATTTGGTTTCTGCCGGTATACACGCAATCCTTATACCATGGACAAGGGGTACATGTGTATATGTTTTATCTTATGAGTTTTTTGTGTTTTATATTAAGAAATTGTATAGCTTTAAATGTATGAATTCTGTACCTGAAATAAATTAATAAGATAGTTTTTGTGTTTTATATTAAGAAATTGTATAGCTTTAAATGTATGAATTCTGTATCTGAAATAAATTAATAATTATATCTTATGTTATAAATTTATGTGCCATGTGTTGTAAAATTTTGTTCTTATAAACACAAATTATGTAACTAAATCAGATTTGAAAAATAAGTAAATATATAACATGTGCATGTGTTTTGTGTTATGATTTTTTGTGTCTTATATGGTGAAATTTTGTACCTTACAAGTATAAACTATATACATCATTGTTTCGATCTAGGGTCCATAATATTATGTGGACCTTGATCTATGATATAAATTATCGTATACACATGCATTATGGATACGTGTGTATATATATATATATATATACATATATATATATATATATATATATATATATATATATATATATATATATATATATATAGGGTCATGTTCAGGTGTGGTCGCGCCTTCCTGTGCGATTTACACCACTCAATGTTAAGAAATGCACCACTCAATATTAATAAATGCACCACACAAATATACATTATTAGGTACACATCACCAAAAACACACCACTAGGTATGAAAAAATACACCACACAGTGTTTATAAATGTACAATTAGAAACAAGGGAGCTATGAGGTGCTTTTATGCATTTTCATGGTGGTGCATTTCATAACATTGAGTGGTGTAAACCGCACGGCCGCACGGGAAGGCGCAGCCACATTTGAATAGACGTTTATATATATATATATATATATCCATTTATGGAGGAGATACAGAATCTCAGAAAATCTTGAATATGATAAGAACGATCATAGAAGGGTCTCAGTGTTCAAAAAGTAATATGAGATGAAAAGTCTTACACGGATTAAAATTGGGGAAATGAAAGATTAATTTCATCATCATTGCTATATTTTTTTGTTTTATCTGCAGTAAACATTATCTTCATGATTAGTTTAACTTCCAAAATATATGCATCTGATAGCTGAAAACTATATATTGTACGAGGGGGACTGTTTACTTTTCTTTAAACATTATATCTTCAAACACATGATAAAATTCATAACTTAATGGTTGTTCTTGTCGTGCACATACACGCAGTCACAAACGTACATGAAATATTTTCAATGCCGGCCACTGACCTTCATATCTCCTTTTAAAATTGCGATTGATGAGTTGGAGTATTTTGGTCTTATTATTAATCAGGTTAAAATTTTCTTGTTATTTTCTTTTATAACAAAAATACATGATAGTGAGAAATAGGAAAAATAGGAAAGTCTTTTTCCTATATATATATATATATATATATATATATATATATATATGAATATGAGTTAGGGATGAACTTATAGAATCTATAGATTCTACAAACAGGTCTTGCCAGAATGCAAAACTTGACATTTATTATTAAATACTAAAATTTTTAAGTGTTTGTTGATGCTAATCGTAACTGGTGCTGTCATATTTATCAGACACAACTCTTTCTGAGACACGGCTCAATTGATTAATAACTTACAAATAAGTTTATTAATTTTGATGGGTAGTAATTGCAAGGTGCATGGTTAAAACTTAAAATATAGTGTACAAGCATTTAGGAAAATGTAAGCTAATTTTGACACGCACGTGATTTACTTCCTCCACTAGTTAGGGTCGTTCCAATCAAAATAAGGGTCTTGTATTATTACATTTTTCTTCAAAAATATTATATTTTTCTTTATGAGTAATAAGCACTTGTCAACATTAGTTACAATGGGAAATGTAATACTATTACAATTGATTTAAAAGCATTACATTTTTTTATCAAACGTATTTCACTTCCTCTTATAAGTATGTAAGTATGTAACAAAGACTTTATTCCTTATTAGTATATATTACAGTTCCATATTGACACAACCAGATTTGACCCGTCACATGAATAAGGATACGTGAGACGGTTTCACACAAGTGTGACCCTAATAATAAATAATGATAGGTATGAAGATTAAGATCTTACCGATGGGTTGATTTCGCGACTCACAATTTACATCCGCGGAAGCTCTAGGGATGGATCATGTGGGCATAGGATTATATATATTAGTCAGGCAAAACTGAGATTAGCTAATTTTTTTTTTAAATAATAATAATAATAATAATAATAATAATAATAATAATAATAATAATAACAATAATCTATCTATCCATACTATTAATAAAAACAAAATCCTCAATTTTAACTTTCCGCCCAAAACACTCCTAAATTATTAAAGTTTGCGTAATATTGTAAAATATGATAATACAATTCCTATCCGTACTTGTACATTAAAATATGATAATACAAATTCCTAATATAATATATTCTTTCATACTTTCCTATTCGTAATATTATTCTAAATTAAAATTACAAATAGTAATAATACAGTATATATACTTCAATGCAACGTAATATATATATCTATATTGTACTACTAATAAAAACAAAATCCTATGTAATAATAATAATAATAATAATAATAATAATAATAATAATAATAATAATAATAATAATAAGGAATAATGGAAAAGAATCAGTAAAAAAAATATTCTCCTGTCCGTAATACAATTCTACTTATTATTTTACAAAATCTTCAAAGAATAATATTGATTGAAATTACACTATAAATATTTTTCTAACAGTAATACAATTGTACATGAAGCATGCATCCTTATTTCTTCAAATTATAATATTGAAATTGCAATAATTTAGAAAAAAAAAAGTTACAGTATAAATACTTTACTATCTGTAATACAAGTTTACTTATTATTTTACAAGATCTTCGAATAATAATATTGATCGAAATTACACTATAAATATTTTCCTAACCTTAATACAATTGTACATGAAACATGCATCCTCATTTCTGTAAATAATAATATTGAAATTGCAATAATTTAGATTACAATAACAGTATAAATACTTTCATATCTGTAATACAATTCTAGCTACATACTTATTATTTTACAGAATCTCCAAATAATAATATAATATTGATTGAAATTACATTATAAATATTTTCCTAACCTTAATACAGTTGTACATGAATCATGCATTCTTATTTTTGTAAATAATAATATTGAAATTGCACTATAAATACTTTCTTAATCGTGAATAATTATTCCATCGATTATTTTCTATTCTTCTATGGTATTTATGCTCTTTCTCCTTATTGTTGACTAATGGAGTCTATTTTCGTCTTTGCCTCTTACATATCCCCCAAGATGATCAAGGAAAAGCTCTATAAGGCTCCGCTTGATGCGTTGTTATTTGTCTAGGGAATATCAACGCTCCACAGGACAATGTTGAACAAGTTAGTTTTCATTAAACATGTTTCTTCCTCTTGCAATAATATTTTTTTCTACATGCTTTTCTTAATAGTTAGTTTCATCCCTGGCATAGCACCACTGGAAGCTACATCTTCGTCAAGTCCAGGAGTCATTTTGGTTGATGAAAGCACTTACAACAGTAGTCTTTAAAAAGAATAAACGTGGATTGTTCATCGTTTTCAAAGGGTTTGAAGAAGTCTAAGATCGAACCCAATACATGAGAACCTTGGCCGATTAGTTTTTGATTGACGCCAACAATATATATTTGTGTTTAGGATAATTAAATTTCTTATTCCGGCACGATTATGTTTTTCTTGGTTTAAGTGAACTAAATGCATAACAGATGATTTATTTTGTTATGCTTTAAATTTCGACATTGCTGTTAGCTTATATACGCTAGCAAACAATTTATTTCGTCACTCTTCTTGGTTTTCCTTGCCTATTTTTGTGTTATAAATCTGCAGGTTAAGTGACAATATTGTTGTCAAGCTAGAAAAACATTACACATGCATGTCTAGTAAAGCAATATAGATGCAAAACCTTCAATCTTCATACATGAAATTAAATATTTAATATAAATAAATGAATATATAAATATAAGCAAACTAACAAACCCTTTGTTTTAAAATTACAGTGCATATACTTTCCCATCTGTAATAAAATTCTACTTCTTATTTTACAGAATCTCTAAATAATAATATTGATTGGAATTATACTATAAATATTTTCCTAACCTTAATACAATTGTAATATGAAACATGCATCCTTATTTATGCAAATAATAATAATGAAATTGTAATAATTTAGATTAAAATTACAATATAAATACTTTCTTATCCGTAATACAATTTTACTTATTATTTTACAGAATCTCCAAATAATAATATTGATTGAAATTACATTACAAATACTTTCCTAACCTTAATACAATTGTACATGAAACATGCATCCTTATTTCTGCAAATATTAATATCAAAATTGCACTATAAATATACTCTTAACCGTGAACAATTCTTCCATCGATTATTTTTTGTTCTTCTATGATATTTTTGCTATTTCTCCTTATCGTTGACTAATGGAGTCTGTTTTCGTCTCTGCCTCCGACCTATCCCCCAAGACGATGAAAAGCTCTATAAGGCTCCGCTTGATGCGTTGTTACGTTATTTGTCTAGGGCAGGGCCGGATTTAGGGCGTGCAAGATGTGCAATCGCACAGGGCCCCTAGTCCAACCCTAGCCTAATAATTAGTATATGTATTTGTGATTATATTGGCCCAAAATTAGGTTTTTTTTTTTTTTTGCATTTTTCTCTTTGCAATTTTTCTTCAATTCGTAGTTTATTTATACTTTGATAGGGCCTCACTTAGTTACTAGCACAGGGTCCCACAAATAAAAAAATCGGCCATGTCAACGCTCCACAGGACAATGTTGAAAAAGTTAGTTCTCATTAAACATGCATGTTTCTTCCTCTTGCAATAATATTTTTCCACATTACTTTTCTTAATAGTTAGTTTTATTCAGGGCATAGCACCACTGGAAGCTACATTTTCGTCAAGTCCAGAAGTCATTTTGGTTGATGAAAGCACTCCCAACAACAGTCTTTAAAGTGAATAAACGTGGATTGTTCATCGTCTTTCAAGGGTTGAAGAAGTCTAAGATCGAACACAATACATAAGAACCTTGGCCGATTAGTTTTTGATTGACGACAAACAATATATATTTGTGTTCTGAACAATTAAATTTCCTATTTCCGCACCATTAGGTTGTGATTATGTTTTTCTTTGTTTAAGTAGACTAAGTGCTTAACAGATTGTTTATTTTGTTATGTTTTAAATTTTGGCATTGTTGTTAGCTTACTTATATACGTAAGCAAAAAGTTTATTTCGTCACTATTATTGATTTTCCCTGCCTATTTTTGCGTTATAAATCTGTAAGTTAAGTGACAATATTATTGGCAAGCCATAAAAACATTACACTTGCATATCCAGTAAAACAATATAAATGCAAAAGCTTTAATCTTCATACATGAAATTAAATATTTAATATAAATAAATGAATATATAAATATAAGCAAACTACCAAACCCATCAATTTTAAAATTACAATACATATACTTTCCTATCCATAATACAATTCAACTTATTATTTTATAGAATCTCCAAATAATGATATTGATTGAAATTAAACTATAAATATTTTCCTAATATTAATACAATTGTACATGAAACATGCATCAATTTGACAATTAATTGAGTAATACTTGCACACAAGCAAGTCATATATTATTTAATGAATTGAGTGATACTTTTGCACTAATCTTATAATCAATTAAACATACACTTTCAAATATTAGAATTGTTTATAATTTCATCTTTAATTTTATTATCTAAATATATAATAAAAAAATTTTACCCCTTAATCGCACGGGTAATTGGACAATTATTTGCTTGAAGTCAAGCAAGGATAACATCAGAAAACATAACCGATCCAACCATTTCATCAATTGCACTATATAATATTCGTTGTTATAATTTATATAATTGTATATCGATCTACATATTTTTAAAATATTATAACAAATTCATTCCGTGCAACGCACGAGTTATATTCTATGAATGAAATGACTAAATACTTCATTTAAATTGCAGCCATAAAAATCAACTTTTAATAGAGTTAATTTCAACGGAGATCTATGTTTTTTGTGACAATTTCAAATTTAGTCATATGTTATCATTTTTGTATTTTAACACCCTAGACTATCATATTTTGGACACTTTTGATCTTTTCAACGACTTTTTCCTGTGAAACCTTATTTTAGGTAAGGGTATTTTTGTTTCTTTCAATTTTTGTTATTATTTTCCAATGAGTTAATTCAATCGGGGGTCTATTATATTGTCTTTGGTAATACAATTCCAAATTTAGACAATTGTTTTTGTTATTTAACAAATCAAACTATCATATTCTTTTACAATTTTGGTTCTTATGATGACCTTTTCAGTAGAAACCATATTGTATGCAAGGGCATTTTCATTTTTTCAATTTTTTATTTTCTGATTGTATGCAATGGGTTTTTTTTTTTTTTCAATGAGTTATTTTCGTCTCTTCAGCTGTGGATTGCACCACTTCACCCAGCTCTTGTCTTCATCCCCTTCAACCCCGCCCCAAATCATCCTTCATCAATAGCAGTACTGAGACGTGAGGACCTCTGTGTACGGAAAAATCATTTTTGCAACACAGTTGGAAAGCTTAGGATGTTGCCACCCGATCGGCTTCAGTCTGACAACTACTGTTTTAGTCCTTGATTATGTGAATCATCTACTTTATATAGTTGTAGAGCAAAAAAAAAAAAAAAAAAAAAAAAAAAAAAA
>NC_044917.1:8633892-8641277 GCF_003576645.1 Ipomoea triloba | reverse complement strand
GAAGAAAAAAAAAAAAAAAAAAAAAAAGAAAAGAAAGTACTCTCTTCTTTGTCATCGAAAAATACCATTTTCTAAAATAGGGTTTCATGCACAAAACAAAACCATTAGAATGGCCAAAAGTGTATAAAATATGATAGGGTGTTAAATGACAAAAATAATTGTATGGGACTAAATTTAAAATTGTCAAAAAAAACAATGGACTTTCATTAAAATTAACTCATTGGAAAAAAAAAATTGAAAAGGAGAAAATACTCTTTAAAAAAAAAGAAAAAGAAAATACTCTTTTTTAAAATATGGTTTCATCAGAAAGTCATCGAAATGATAAAGAAAATATCCAAAATATAATAGTCTAGGGTTTTAAATGATAAAAACGTTAATGTGAAACTATATTTAGAGTTGATACAAAAAATAAAGGAATTCTGGAATTAACTCTTTTTAATATCGAAATTTGCCGACTTAACGGATCACTGATGACGTTATCGTTTTTGACCACATGCAAGTTGCAACGAATTATTGCCAATGGAAAATAGTACTACGTAGCTCTATGCACGTGGGAAGGAAAAAATTTCACTTGGATATTGACACGGATTTTTATTTTTATTTTTTTCAAATGGCGGCTGGTATTTAATAATTGTGTTCAACCAATGATTGAAATATATGAATAAAATATTTTTAAAAATGACATTTTTCTTTTTAAAATTATAGAAAGTGTAGAGATATATTTTATTTTTGTCTATCAATATTTTTGTCTATCAATTATCTATAAAGTAACTTATATTATTTATGAATAGTATATTTATTTTAGCGAAAAAATATACAAAGTGTTATTTTAGAGAAAATAATATTATTGTCACATTTTGTTTTCTCAAATGTCCTTTTTTAGCTCATTAATTATTTACAAAGTAATTTTTTTAACCCAACAATAATATAATTAATGGATAAAAAACTTTAAAGACACCAAAGAATGGAAGTGACAACAGACATAATTTGTTGACAAAAAAATGTTATTTTCATATAATTTAGAGACAAAATTTATTATTTTTTTCTTTATTTACTAATCCTTTATTTGATTCTGTAAAAATAATTGTGTATATTGAACAATTTTAAAGAAAGTAAATAAAATTAAAACACGTTATGTTTAAAAAATTCGTCTCTCTAATAGTTTTCTTTAGTGGGAAAATTGAAAAAAAAAAAAGAAAAAAAAAGAAAAAAAAAAAGAGAAAAACAAAACAAAATAAGAAGAGTGAAATTTAATGATATTTAAATTAAGGAAATAAGTAGTCATTAATTTGATACAGACTGAAACGAAAAGTATGACAAATGATGTGACAAACGAAAAGTATGGAATATTATCATTCAGGTTCTACTACATGGAATCCCATTTTTTCCTCCGTCATTTTTACTCTATAACGTGACAAGATATGATATGTTATTTTTATTCCGTGAATTTCAAGAAAAGTGTCAACATCAAACTTTTATATGAAGGAGTAAAAGTATGGAGTATAACTTGTGAGTCTAAGTAGTATTTTCTTATCATTTATCAATACTATCTAGACACACTAGAATATATTATAAGGAATATTATCATATTTATCATTACTATATATCTTGGATAGGACGCTTTATATCTTTATAAGTACATTTTTTCATTATAGAATGATCAATAATAAGATTATTCTTAGAACTGTATTGTTCTCATCAAAGTGGTAAGTATATATTCCATTGACTAACAGTCCCTGCCTGATTCGATTAATGAGGTTTGTAAAATTTTACATAATGTTAAGTTTAATATTAATATCTAAAATTTATGTATTTAAAAACTACATTAAACATCCTATTAAACAAAAAAAAAGAGTAAAAATACTAAAGTAAAAAACAAAGAATTGACTTTGCCAATGAATAATAAATAGAACAAATAAAATGGGACAGAGGAAATAATAACTACCAAATTATTTTTTCTTTTTAATACTTAGGTGATCCTAAGCACAACTTTAGTCTTAATGCGAGTCTCTGTGCGCACGCAAGGGATATAATCCACATCTTCAATCATTTTGGCTCTTTTCTTATTCATGTTTTCAGTGGGATTCGAATCCTGCCACTGCCGCCTTCAATGTTCAATCGTGACATCAAGTCAAGCGACAAACCACTACGCTAAGCCCCAGTAGCTACCAAATTGATTATTAGAAGAGAAGATATTAGATTTGAGTTCCCATACATTGCCAATGGGCAATGACTACATGAATATCACTTTTTTGTTCCTCAAATCTTTGGTAAGAATTTGTGTAAGATCCTCTCACGGATCTTTATCCGTGAAATGGATTGGGTCGTAGACAACTGTGTGAGATGCTTAATGAAAGTACACTTTTTAAGTATCACATTTTTAACTATAAGCCTATGGCTATGTTTGGCAAACCTAGCTGAAAAGGTAGCTGAAAACTGAAAAGCTATAAGCTCGAAGCTGAAATCTTAAGAGCTGTTAAGCTAGCTGTTATGCTTAAAAGTGTTTGGTAAAATTAGCTTTTTGATAAGCTGATGAATGCAAAAAGACTAAAAAGGACATCTTCATACAATTTAAATAATTTTAAATTTAAATAGGTTTGTTTATATATTAAAATATAAAATAATGAAATCAATATATTTAAATAAAATATAAAGTAAGAACATATATTTGAAAATGGCAAAAACTTGTGTGAGACCGTCTCACCATGAGACGGGTCGGGTCGGGTCAAGATGCAAATGTAACACTTATATGCATAAATGTCATACTTATATACTCAAATGTAATACTAACCAGGAATAAAATTATTGTTACTTATAAGGGTAAATGTAATACTTTTAAGGGAAAATACAATACTTTTACATTTCGATTTAAAAGTATTACATTTTTTCACAAAAGTATTATATTTGCCCTTATAAGTAAGGGGCACTTGTCAACATTACTCATTATGAAAAATGTATTAATTTTTCTCTAATAAGTAAAAAATTGTATTCTTGATTAGTGTTATATTTGAGCATATAAGTATGACATTTGCACATATAAATATGACATTTGCATGGTGCCTTGACCCGACCCGATCCGTCTCACGAATAAGGATACGTGAGACAGTCTCACAAAGTGTGACCCTTTAAAAATATATAAAGTAAAAAAAAATGTTTATAATTCATAAGATTAGTTCATACAAAAATTAATGTTCAAACTGAAATTACTACCAAACATAATGAAAAGAAAATGTCAAAAGGGTTTTAATTGAGAGGAGGGGTAAATGATGTCATTTATTTAAAATAATAAGGATAAAGATGGAAAAAAGTTAAAAAGCTACTAGCTTATTTTGAAAAGCTACCCCAAGTAGCGTTTCAAAATAAGCTCTTATTTTAAGCTACTAGCTTATTTTGAGAACATTATCAAATAGAGCTTATAGCTTATTAGTAGCTTAAAATAAGCTATAAGCTCCTAAATAAGCTCTGCCAAACATAGCCTATAAGTATTATAATATTTATCATTAATGACAATCAATTTTACTCTAAATACTATTACAATTTCACATATAAGTATTATTACAATATCTATAATAAGTGATGATGTATTTTTACTATTCATTCCACTTTTTCTATTTTATTCAATTTAAATTAAATATAATAAAAAAAATAAATAACTAACTAACTTAATATGGAGTACTAGATAACAAGTTGATCATATATATACACGTGAGTTGACTTTATTAACAAACCCAAAAGCATCTCCAATGAGGAGCTTTAGAGGAGAAAGCCGTTGATTTAACCAAAAAAAATATAATAAAATAAAAAGAAGCAGCATTGGAGTGAGAGAACTTCTTTCTCTAGAGCTTGACAAATTATTGTGTGAATTATGACCTACATAGTTGCGTGAATTATAAATATATAATGTATATTTTTAATATATTAAAAGTGCATTATTTGTGTATTGAATATACATTATTTGATAATATATAAAATAATATACTTTCAGTATTTAAATAATGTACTATACAAATAATGTACTTTTAGTATATTAAAAATATATTTTTTATTTATGATACACATAGCTGTGTAGACTATGATCCATGTAATAATGGGAATAATTCATATCATAACCATACCATCTATGGAATTATCCAACTACTCTAACACAATTTCATCAATCATCTACTTGGTTACATGCATGCCAAAATCTCCAAGAAACCGAACATCAAGAATAAAGTCCAAATCAAGCTTTTAACGCCGTTAAAGACCACTCAAAATATATAGATTAAGGGTCACACTTGTGTGAGACCGTCTCACAGATCTTTATTCGTGAGATGGGTCGGGTCAGATCAAAGCACCATGTAAATGTCATACTTATATATGCAAATGTCATACTTATATGCTCAAATATAACACTAATCAAGAATACAATTTTTGTTACTTATAAGAGAAAAAGTCATACATTTTTCATAATAAGTAATGTTGGCAAGTGCCCCTTACTTATAATATAATACTTTTGAGGAAAAATGTAACACTTATCGAAATGTAAAAGTATTGTATTTTTCCTTAAAAGTATTACATTTACCCTTATAAGTAACAAAAATTTTATTTCTGATTAGTATTACATTTGAACATATAAGTATGATATTTGTGCATATAAGTGTTACATTTGCATCTTGACCCGACCCGACTCGTCTCATGGCGAGACGGTCTCACACAAGTTTTTGCCATAGATTAATAGTGAAGAGAACTTTGTGATAATATTGTAATAATCAATGAATTAATCCCATAATCTTCAGCTCTTTCGGGAATGCCAAATGCCCTTTATGTAGTATTATAAACCTTCGACCAACTTGTCAGAATAATTGCATCTTAACGTACTCAAAATAAGTTGCTCCAATCAGTTCAAAAATCTACCTTAAAAGTAGGTCTAAAATCAGAATTTTGTAAGAGAAAAAATACTCACATTGAAATACCTCCTGACTGAGATCCAGACTGTTCTGGAGTAGATTCTAACTTAATTCCAGAACCTAATACAGTCTCAGAATTAAAATAACCTAAGTTTTGACAAATAATATAGCCAAAATATCAAAAGAGTAAAATGTATATTATTTGTGCACTTATAGTATTGGCTTATTGTAGAAAGATGTTTGGTAAATTAGCTTTTAGCTGATTGCTAATTATATGCAAAATGACTTCATCAAAGAGCTAATTGAAAAAGCTGTTTTGAGCAAGTTTTTTGAATTTTAACATTTTAGAACAATAAACTGTTACAAAAAACTAATTAACCGAACACTTATATTAGTTGTTTAACCAAGTCAAACAACTAATAGTTATCAAACAAGTTAAAATTAATTGATAGGCAAATTATTTTACCAAACTACGTCTGATGAATTCTCTTTGACCGCAAGAAGTTACTTTCTATGCTGTCCTTGGAGCTATATGTTTCAGATCAGAAGTGAATTTGTACGTGTCTACTTTCGTTCCAGTGCAATGCTGTATCTTTACAAAATTTCAGACTCTGCAGTCAACTTTTGCAGGCATATCATAGAGGAAAATTATTGGAGCTGGAAATTAGAGGAGCAACACATCAATTTCATTCATTTTTCTTTTGTGCAAAGTCAAATCTTTGCTTCTTCTTTTTTTTTTTTTTTCGTCTATATTGAGCAGCAAGGGAAGAGCAATTTTGATAGAGTATTCTCACGGAAAAGACATTAGTTCTATTTTTTGTTTGATGATGTGAAATGTGAATATCAATTTGTTTACACTATAGAATATAGATATTAATTAATGAAATAATATTGAAGCTGGAGAAAGTAAATAATTACTGTATTTTTTTAAAATAAGGGTATTCGCTACACTTTCTAGCTACTAGAAAGTGTAGTTAATACCCTGTGTAATTTTTTATTTTTTTTTTATAAATATGAATTCACTGCACTTTCTACTAGAAAGTATAACGAACACTCGTTTATTTTTTTTAAGTATGAATCCGCTACACTTTTTACAAGAAAGTGTAACAGATACCAATGTATTCGCTGAAAATGTGATGGATTGTTAACTTTCGACGGAAACTTTGACTTTTCACGACATTCACATACATTACTCCTTGTACAAATATCGCGAATATCCTTGCACAAGTATAGTGGATGTGCAGTTCTATACTAATGATTGACCCATTAGACGGTGGTCACAGGAATTGAAGGTGTGGACCATTAAGACTTGTCTGAACATAAAGAGCCATAATGAGTGGATGTGACTATGTGAGCAGTGAGGACTATGGTGACATACTGATATGCATATATGTGAATTTATTAGTGGACTACGTGAATTCAACTTTAAACACATCATGTGAAAACTGATAAGATAGCCCACTATGTGAATTTATTAGTGGACTCTAGACCATGTAAACACGTCATTTTGATGTTAGTGGATGCAGACGCAAATGACTTCAGGGAATTCATTATCTATAATACACATAATCCTTATCTAGAATATACAGAACGTTTGCCTAAAATACACCGAACGTTTGCCTAGAATACAAAGAATATTGACACAAAATACATAGAACTCATCCTCCTAACATTCGAATGCACAAACACATCACAACCTGTGTTAATAACATGAATACACAGAATATTGACACAAAATACATAGAACTCATCCTCCTAAACATTCAAATACACAAACACATCAGAACATGTGTTACTAACATGAATACACAGAACGGTTGCCTAGAATACACAGAATGATTGACTGGAGTACACAGAACGATTACTTAGAATACACAAAACTCATATCATAACATTTTGGTACGGGTGCACGATATAAATTGCCACTCTAGACATGCACGATTATCTACCCTCAACTTCTTACTTATCATTTACTTATTAATCAAAAAAAAAAAAAACCAATAATATATCTCATAAGAAGATGAATATTAGGACCGGATAAAATTCAAGAAGAGAATTTAACATTGTTCTTTTTCAATTTAATGTTAATCTTAAAAATTAATATTTAATAAAGATATTAATAAGTAGATGGTGTAGTGATTTTATAATAATTATTAATAATTTGTACTACAATATCCACTTATTAATATATTTATTAATTTATTTACTATTAACATTAATAATTTGGAAAAAAAATAATGCTACATCCTACATTCCTCTCTTGATATTTGGATATAAGTGTAACTTGGTTTTAATAATTATAAATATATTAACACTTGGGCGTTTGGTTGGAGGGAATTATAATTCATTTCCCACATAATTCCCACTTAATTCTGAAGGGAACTAAATTCCTTCGTTTGGTTGGAGGGAATTGCAATTTCACGGAATTAAAATTTTCTCATTTTCATGGAATTAGAATCCCATGCCTCCCCCCCCCCCCCCCCCCCCCCCCCCCCC
>NC_044917.1:8601841-8633642 GCF_003576645.1 Ipomoea triloba | reverse complement strand
CCCCCCAGGATTTTAATTCCATGGATTTTAGAAAGGAAAAAAAAAGATAACATTGAGACAAAATTACCTCTCCCTTATTTTAACCTAAAATTGATGTCTAACATTCCCTTCAAAATTAGAGTGTATTATTCTTCGACTTCCCTTTGTGTATGTTCCTTTAAATATTTATATGCAACAACTATTCAAAATTTGCATTGTTTATATACATCAACTTTTGTGTATGTTCGTTTGAATTCTTTATATGTATAACTCTACAAAATTTCTGGCTACCCAAATCAAATGCCTGTGTTTTTTTTAGTTCAAGAGATACGGTAGATGAGTGCTTTTGAATTTAATATGTTATATTTTTTGGGTTTAAGTATGCAAATGGATCCAATAGATACTTCTCATTTAATAATAATAATAATAATAATATAATAATAATAATAATAATAAATAAATAAATAAATACAACAACAATGACATTTTCGACTTTATATTACTTATTCCCTCTCAATTCCCATGTATACCAAACATTGGAATTGAAATTCCTACTAATTTTATTCTCGTATACCAAACACTGGAATTTAAACTCCACTTTATTCCCGCATTATTCTTTTCCCATGGAATTACAATTCTTTTCCCACCAAATTTCCTACCTCCAACCAAACGCCCCGTTGGTTGCTAAGTAATTTTTTATTATTAAAAAAACTTATAATATGATTGAATAATTTATGGGTAACTAATAAGTATAACATCAAGAAGTTAACTACTAAATAGTGTAATGGTATATTTGTTACCATTCTAAATAATTGATCACACGATCAAACCTCAATTGTGAAGACATTGGTTCTTTTTGTTGGAAAAATATAAGAACATATATTACCTTACAAAAAAAAAATTAGGAGTATTCTAAAATTGTATATAATCAAAAAAATCGATAATATGAAATGATATAAAGTTAGAACAAAACAATAATGTCATGTTCTAATACCTAGGCCAATAATTCATAACTTGACAAACACAACGGGTTGCCAATGCTAATAAAACTTCCTATTATTCGCCGGCCTAATACCTAGTAGGCTAGTACACTGTACACATTGCGAACCAATCATGTGCTTATAAATACGCTCTTTTAAGGATACACCTAAATTAAAATGACTCCATAAATTCCAACAGTTATTATGCGACCACGTCTAAAAACTACGTTTTTTTCTAGTATTACTCATGACTCTATTACAATGTAGTATCTGTTCATAGCTACTTTCTCAAAGTACTAAAGCACAGAGTCATCATCCATGTGAGAGTGTGAACTGGGACACCGGGTACCACTAGACCACAAGGTCTTTGGACAAAACTTCTGGGAGGATGTAATTAAACTGAACATAGAGACCTTTTGGATCCCCAATCCCAAGGACCCTTCACACACCGACAAAACTTGTGGGAAGATGTAAATCATGGTAATTCAACTGAATATAGAGACTAAACCTTTGTTCACTGCGCACAAGGAGCCATCCTCACTTTGAGAGGTTGCTCCCACACTGTAGCTGGTGAGACTCTATCCCTGATCTCTTCTCTCAAACTTCACCCATGTGACCAGTTGAGCTGCCCATGCGGGCAAGTATAATTTTTTTTCTTGTTACTCACTGAAACATACATTTTTATAATTCATAATGTACATTAATCTAAAGCGCAATGTACATTATTCTAACTCAGAAAGTACATTATTTTACCCCATAATAAGGCATTTGGTTGGAAGGAAGTGATTAGAGGGAAAGAAATTGTAATTCAGTGGGAAAAGAATAAAATTGGAATAAAGTACGAATTCAAATTACATTGCTTGGTAGGGGAATGAAAAAGAATTACTAAGAATGAGAAGGAAATAAGTGGTATAAACAACAACAACAATTAAGGGCATATTTGTCATTTCACCCTTTATTCCTTTCCGTGAAACACCAAATTGCAATTCCCTTCAACCAAACAACGTAATTAATGGAAGAAACGAATTGCAATTCAATTACAGTGAAATTACGTCGAACCAAACGGCCTGTAAGTTTCATTATTCTAACAGATAATGTACATACAGTACATTATTTTAATACATAAAGTACATTATTCTAACATTGTAAGACATAATGTACATTATTCTAACACATAAAATACATTATTCTAGTTTATAAAATTCAACGAGGTTGTTTTGGACCGTGGTCCACACAATAATTTATCCATAAATACCAACTTAAAATTTATCTAACATCACACATTATAATTAATTAATAGAGAAATAATAATTTGTCTCTAATTATATGTATATATAAAAAGAATATTACTTATTGTCACTCAATGAATATTACTTATTGTCACTCAATTATACTGTCATCAATTTTCATTGTTCAATTGTTTGGTTGTCTGCAAAGTTCTTTTTTTTTTTTTTTTGGTCTTCCAATTAGTGCGAAGTGATTTTTTTTGGTTCTTGAGTTTTGTTATACTAAGTTATAAAAGCAACTTTGTAAACAATTGGAGGAAAGAAACCCACTTTGTAAATAATTCAAAAACCACAAATAAAAAATCACTTTAATAAACAATTTAGGAACAAAAAATGATAATGGTGTAATTAAGAGACAAAAAATTATTTCTTTATAATTTAGAGACAAAAAAGTGTCATTTTCGTTAAATAAATATTACTCCGTATATCATAAGTTCTTAAATTGAAATGATTAATTAAATATAATATTTCACATCAAAAATCATTTTCATACCTGATCGAGAGGCCAATAATAAGTTCCAGGCCAATAATTCATAACTGAAATAAATATATTATATCATAAGTCTTGCTTCATGATATCCAAGCCATCGTCTATTTATGCAAAGCCTATGCATTAGTGGGTCCGGAGAGGACGTGTGGGGGCTTCTAAGAAATCAATAATAATAAATTAAAATAATAAGGCTATGCTATATAAATTTAGAAAAATGTTATTTATCCTTCTTAAATTTTTCTTAATATTTTATTTTTGCTATGTAACTGATATTTATTAGGTATCATGAATTGGCTAATTCCACATATTTTTAATTAAATACTAAATAATTTAATTAGATGCTGTCACATTAAGAAAAACGTTCTTAAGAGAGATAATTAGCATTAATACTCATGTATTTATTAGTGAATTTTAGAATAACATAAAAAAATATTATGTGTAAAAGATGAAATATAGGAAGCAATGTTTGTTTTGTATTCATGGTAGTCGGTTGAGAAGTTGCAGATCTTTGGTGCGTGTAGCCTTTGGTTGTATTCATCATTCAATCACAGGTGGTCCTTTACACTGTATGTGGTCTACCACGTACTGATTCGACCTCGGTGTTGTCTTGTTTGGTTCGATCAAGGGAATTTGAGCTTACTATAAAAAATGTGAGATTTTAATTTTTTTTTTTTAGTTTATTTCTTGTAGTTTTCAAGAGAATTATATTCTTTCACACATTTTTAAAATATGTGAGATTTCTAAAAATATTATATTAATTCAAAATATCTATTGAATTAACCAAACCAAACACGACAAATTATACCGACATCAAAACGACATCGTTTTGATTAATGAAAACATCGGTATCCATTCCGCTCAACTGCAATATCAGTTCAACACAACTACATTTCCTGACGGATGAAACGACCTCTGTTCCGCGCAACTGCAATTTCCTTTCAACACAACTGCAGTATCAGTTCAACACAACTGCAGTGTCAACCATAACAATGGTCCACGGTATAACAACACCTTTAGGCGGTTATATTGATTACAATATCAAGAATCAAGATTATCTTAAATATCTCAAGAGGACAAGATAATAAAATTATTTAAGATAACTTCAAAATTGTTGCAACCGTCATAACCTTGAGGGGGCGTTTGGTTCACGGAATCTTGGATTACCCCAGGTAATAGGATTACCTCCAGGAAGGTAATGTGAGATTTTCGGAATGTAAAATTACCTGATATGTTTGGTTGGGATTGTGGAATATAATATTACTTTGTTTGGTTAAGGGTTATATTTTAGGTTATATGGGACAATTATATATATATATATATATATATATATATATATATATATATATATATATATATATTTATTTATTTATTTATTTATTTGTGTGCCTTTATTGTGTGTATTTTTATTTATTTATATGTATGAATGTATTGATGCTCAATATTAAAAAAATAAATATATAAATATATAAATATACACACATGTATATTTGATTATATAAACATATATTTATTTTATATATGTTATTGTGTTAGTATTATTATTATTATTATTATTATTATTATTATTATTATTATTATGGATTAGTTAACAAGGGCAAAGTTGGAATAATCCAAGGTAATCTTAGATTACCTAAAAAAAAAGGGGGTAATCGCATTACCTTGAAACATTACCGCCGCATCAGTTTTGAGGTAATATAACATTACCAGGTAATTTCATAACTTGAAACAAACAAGGTAATATAACATTACCAGACGCACATTACCTAGGTAATCTCAGATGACCCGAACCAAACGGCCCCTGAAAGAATCGAGGTTATATTATCTAACATTACCTTGATATGTTATTATGTATAATTTGAACTAAATATTCCTTGAAGTTCAACATACGGCATATTAAAAACTATTGGCCCTGTTTGGTAAATAATTAGTCTATCAGTTAATTTTAGCCTATTTGACTATTATTAATTGTTTGATTTGGTTAAAAAAAGTAATATAAATGTTTGGTTAATAAGCTTTTTGTAATCTCAAAATACTAAATTTCAAAAGGCTACTCAAAGCAACCGTTTCAATTAGCCTTTTGAGAAAAGAAATTATACCAAACAACTATCATCTAACAACTAATTTACCAAACACTTTCTACAATCAGCTAATATTATCAATTAATTATGCATTCTAACTCAATCAGCAGCCATTTACCAAATAGGGCCATTATATTTAGATGATTGATCAAATGATGAAAAGAGGTGTTCAGGTAAAAAAAAAAAAATATGGGTAAATTTCAGTTGATGAAAAGAGGTGTTTAAGTAATAAAAAAAAATCGTTAAATTTCATTTATTGATTTAGTCAGAATGAAGGAAAATTTTAAAATAACGCGGTGATATTTTTGTAATTTTTTGTAAGTGCATCATTTTTTTTTATTTACATTTAGGTGCATTATTTTCTTTCTTCAAGTACATAATTTTGTCTCTTCGAGTTCATACTTTTCTTCCATTGAGTACATAATTTTCTATCTTCGAGTGCACATTTTGTGCCTTATAGTGCACAACTTTTGGTTAGTGCACAATTTTGACATTCAAGTAGGCATTTTAGTGCCTTTGAGTTTACATTTTTGTACTTTATAGTGCACAATTTTGGACCTTCGAGTGGACAATTTTGATCTTCGAGTGTACTTTTTTGTGTCTTCAAGTGCACAATTTTGACATTTGAGTGCATATTTTTGTGCCCTAAAGTGCAAATTTTTGTAGATTAGAATTGTAATTTTTTTTTTAAATCGTTAATCTATATAGATTAATGGTTCAGATTTATCCGCATGTTTTACTTTGAGCACATCTTTGCACATGATCTTGGGCCGTTTGATGAGCTCATATCAACGACTGAAAATGAATATAAAAAAAAAAAAAATTGTTGTAGCATTTTTTATAATTTTTCGCACCAAGCATATTTTTGTTGTGTGTTAAGTGCTGGTATGTGATGCACCATCAAATGCTGGCATGTAGTGCACGGTCTGTGGTGCACAATAGAATACTTGACAGTGCATTGAACTCAAACCATCACCAAATATATCTAAATACACCAAGATATTATTAAAATTACCAAAATGTCACCCTACTTATGTTTCTTTTAATTGATTTTCAATCGTTAATCTGAGCTCATCCAACCGTCGTGACACGGGACATGTTGCTTTCAATCTTGTGCACCCCCGCACCGCGTACAAGCACTTCCGACAAAGACTACTGTAGGTCAGAAGAAACTTCTGTTTTTGTGTATATCATTTTATTTGTACATTACGTGTAGCAGCTTGTCACAAGTTGCAGCTACGTTACATACCAAAATTATCTAGTATGGTTGTTGAAAATGATGCTCGTAATATATATATATAGAGTGCAGAAAGAAGGAAGGAAGGGCATATACGTAAAAGTGGAATTTTACAGCTCATGCATACACAAACATCCAAATTGGAGATGACTAATTAAATCCCCCAGGCCAACATTTCTCTATATAAACCTTTCAATACTACACAATGCTTATATCGAAAAGCAAAGGTGGTAGAGAAAACATCTACCTATAATTTGGTAGTTAGCAATAAAAACACAGAATTGCGAAAGAATATAGGAGTTGGTAGTTGTGAGAAAGCTGCTAGCTAAAATAGGCATGGATATAGAGAAGAAGAAGGAGGAAAGCAAGGAAGAGCTAAATGATGGGCCAAATTATAGAGGAATCAAGGCCATGCCATTTGTTATAGGTACACCTACTACCTACTTAAGCTTCAATTATATTACCGAGTATATTATTGCATCAAGCTAAGCTGTTTATATTTTATTATTTTTATGAAAAAATAATAATAAGAATTAATGGATATATTGAAAACATTTTCGGAGCAAGCGAACTCAAAAGGGTAAATCAAGGTAATTCTAAATTTCTAACTAGTCCGGAAGCTAAGCTCAGCGCTTGGTTGATGAGGCCAAGCCTAGCACTCGGCCCCAAGTGCCCTAAGGACGAGCCCAGCGCTCTACCCCAGGTGCCCAAGGCCAAGCCTAGCACTCAGCCTCGGCAGCCTATGGCCGAGCACAGTGCTCAGCCTAGCCAAAGCCTAGCCCAGTGCTCTGCCTCAGCTATTCAGGGCCAACCACAAGGTCCAGTAGAGCGCACGGGCGTGGTTAAAATGGCACTAACCATCCACTCTTTTTCTCGGGACGGTTAAATGACAAAAATAGTATAAATCCTTTATATTTGTCTCGTTAAGACATCACAATCTATCTTGTAATCACATTAAGTAGGTCATTATTAATACAAAGCTTGTCTTCCTAACTCAATATCTTGTCTTCTTCATCATACGTTCATTCTTTAAGTATTGGTTTGATTGGATAATTGGGGCCGCCGAGATTAATTTATTCTCCATCAAGAATAAATACGAAAAATTAATATAATATGAATGGTGTACATGCAGGAAATGAGACGTTTGAGAAGCTTGGGACAATAGGGACGTCCTCCAACCTGCTGGTTTACCTGACCACAGTGTTCAATATGAAGTCTATCACTGCAACAAACCTCATAAATATCTTTAATGGAACATGCAACTTTGGTACTCTCCTCGGAGCTTTCCTCTGCGACACATATCTTGGTCGATACAAAACTCTCGGAATTGCTTCTATCTCTTCTTTCTTGGTAACTATATATGTCCCATATATCCATCTCCTTCAATTCTCTCTATGTATATGTATACCATCGTCCATTCATGCTTAATTGTGTCAAGCTTCACTTCCATTATACTTTAATTTAGAGAAATTAAACTTAAAAGGATTTTGCCAACTACAATGTAGCGTGATGGCAGCATCCGTCTCAGTTATCATTTCAAATGGGTGGTTATAAATTCGAACCCAGATGGTAGGACTTAGATTTTTTGGACAGAAAATATTTGAGAAAGTATATTTGAAACCAGCAAATCTTATCCATGGCCCCGTATGCTATCCTGATTACCCAAGCAATAACTTTTGGTCCCCAAAAAAATAAATTCCATTTCATATATATAAACAATGATTAGAATACAAAGCAAATGGGTGATGGGTGAATGAAGTATAATTTAGCCATCATATATAATTGACCGGTCAATTTTGCTTATCTTTTTTTTAGTCCATTTTATTTTTTTAATTTATGTTTTCAATATTTTGTTTAATTTGATATTTTTATTATTGACATTAACATTCTGTTTAAATAAGTTTTTTAAGTCGACCTCTCAATGTAACCATTTTAATATTTCCTTTGTAAGGAAAAAAAAAAAACGTGCATCCAACTTTGCAAGATAATACAAAAAACATGTAGTAGATTGAGTTCAATACTTCAATTCATAGATTAATTAGTATAACAGCTTATTTTATTTTATTTTTTACTTTGTTCTGTCTGAGTTTGGAATGTTTGTCACAGGGGATGTTGGTATTAACGCTAACAGCAGCGATCTCAAAGCTGCACCCCCATGACTGCGACGATTCAAGCGGCAATTGCAATCACAGCCAGGCTTCGCCATGGCAATTGGCGTTTCTTCTATACGGGTTCGCGTTCTTGGTGGTGGGGGCTAGCGGTATACGCCCATGCAATTTGGCTTTCGGGGCTGACCAGTTCAATCCCAAAACTGAATCGGGGCGAAGGGGGATCAACAGCTTCTTCAACTGGTACTATTTCACCTTCACCTTCGCGATGATGGTCTCTTTGACGGTCATCGTGTACGTGCAGTCCAGCGTGAGCTGGGCGATTGGTTTGGGCATTCCGGCGTTCCTCATGTTGTTGTCCTGTGTGTTCTTCTTCATCGGCACCAAAATTTACGTCAAAGTAGTGCCCGAGGGAAGCCCCTTCACAAGCCTGCTGCAGGTAATGTAGTAGACACATAATTTTACATGGTAAAAGAATAAGCCTACTAATCTCTAGCCATAATTTTTCGATCTGGAGTCCATGTAGAATCAACGGGGACAGAGAACATTTTTTCTAACTTTCGCTTACTACTCTAGATGGTGTATGGATTGCTAAACTGAACACTAAGTCAGTGAGAGAGGTCTCAAAAATCCTTATATTATACCTACACCCCATCAATGTAGGTAATTAATCATACATCTGGAAAGCCTGAGTGATAGATTGTAGGTAAGGATGCACAATGAAAACACAGTCCCACTATAAAAATCACATCCACCGCGGTTAGGAGTGTGAAAGTGGGTGAAAGTCCACTAGCTAGCCCTAAATGTACCACTCCACAATAACCTTTATGAGGCGTACTAGAATAATTTTTTAAGTTGGCCCGCGAAGCCCACTAACCCTTATGAGGCAGGCTAAAGTTGAAGAATTTTAGCTTGTGAGTTTTGTGAGCTAACCGGCCTAAAAAGGGTCGCAAAAATTACAATCTGCAGTGGGGTGAGTGTAATAGGACAAGTCAGCTTGCATTGACAATGACACCCCTAAATGTGGTGGGTTCGTTGTGGACAACTCATAGGCTACTGAGTTATACTCCTAAATAATTTATCATCCCAAAAATCCTACCCGATAAGGGTGGGGAGGGTGGATTAGAAATTTTGCCTTTTGTGGATAAGATAATTAATCATCTTAAGTTAAACCAAATATTAAGATTTTGTGGAACTAAATTATTTGCACCACATGCCAACTACTATATAATATGATAGTACCTCTGTTACCATATCATTCCAAATGAGTGATCACAAAATCGAACACCGTGGTGAAAGCAATACTCTCTTATAATAACTCTGTATGGTAACATATAAATTAAAAGACTTATAATTATTATTATTACGGAGTATTATTATTATCCTACTAATAATAATTGGAAAACGTTACAGGTAATAGTTGCCGCCACGAAGAAGAGAAAACTGGCGTTGCCTCAACAGCCATGGAGCGAGCTGTTCAATCATCTCCCCTCAAAGACGCTCAACTCCAAACTCCCTTACACCGATCAATTCAGGTTCCTGAACAGAGCAGCCATCAAAACCCCAGACGACCAGCTGAAAACCGACGGATCCGCATCCGATTCGTGGCGCCTTTGCAGCGTCCAGCAAGTGGAGGAGGTGAAATGCGTGGTGAGAGTGTTCCCAATCTGGGTTTCCGGCATCCTCTACTACGTCGTCCTGAATCAGATGAACACCTACGTTGTTTTCCAAGCACTCCAAATGGACCGCAGCCTCGTCGCCGGCACCAATTTCAAGGTCCCGGCGGCGTCCTACACCGTCTTCGCCATGATGAGCCTCACCGTCTGGATCCCAGTCTACGACAGGCTCCTCGTTCCCATCCTCCGAAAACTCACCAAAAGAGAAGGCGGCATCACCCTCCTGCAGAGAATCGGCGCCGGCGTGTTCCTCGGCGTTTTCACGATGCTGGTGGCCGCCGCCGTGGAAACCCGGAGGCGGACTGTTGCCCTCACCCGTCCCACCCTGGGAATCCAACCCAGAAAAGGTATTAAAATTTAAACAGAGTCTATAAAATTAAAAAAAATTTAGACTAAATATCAATTTTAGTCCAACGACTATTAGCTAAATGATAATTTTAGTCCACATATTTAATTTCTACCAATTTTGGTCCCACAACTATATAGTACCAATTTTGGTTTCACGACTATTCTTTTAGTGCCAAAATTCATCGCGTGTGTCATATATACGTTTAAAACGTGCAAAAATTTAAAATTGTTAAGGGTATTTTTGTCATTTTTAACTTAATATTCTAATTTGAGTATGCTCAAATTGGGATATTGAGTTGAAAAGAACGAAAATACCTTTAAAATTTTTAAATTTCATCACGTTTTAAACGGATAGATGACCAGCGCGATGAAACAGTAGTCGTGGAACCAAAATTAGTATTTACTCAAAAATTTATATGACTAATCTGATTAATAATAAAAAAAAACTTATGTTTATAGAGTTACTATGATAACAACTAAATATAAGAACAAACTAAATTCTATCTCATAAAAATAATTTAAACAGGCCCGATTTCGTCTCTGTCCGGGAACTGGCTAATTCCACAGCTGGTACTAGCGGGGCTGTCGGAGGCTTTCGCCGTCATCGGCCAAGTCGAGTTCTTCTACAAGCAGTTCCCGGAGAACATGCGGAGTTTCGCCGGCTCGTGCCTTTTCTGCGGCTTCGCCATTGCCAGTTACCTTAGCAGCTTCTTGATATCAGTTGTGGATAGTGCGACCAGGAAGCCAGACAAGGAGAGCTGGTTGGCTGAGGATCTTAACAAGGGGAGACTTGATTACTATTATTACATGGTTGCCGCTTTGGAGGTGGTTAATTTGGGGTATTTTATGGTTTGCGCCAAATGGTATAAGTATAAAGGGACAGAAGAAAATGTGGATAAAGATACATCGCAGAAACTAGATTCTAGCAAACCATTGGTGTAACGGATGCTACATTATTCAGATTTGATACATTAGTCAAGCTAAGTATTTACACAACTACAAATATAAATGAAGATGCCCCATTATCAACTCGATCAATTGGTCCTTGGATAATAGATTATGAATAGTTGCAGTATAGGAGTTTCACTATTCTGTAGGGGCGAGGGAATTTTATCTTTTGTAAGCAAGAAATATAAATGAAGCTTACATTACAAGTTCTGCCATATGGTTATCCTTGTTCTCTTCCATTTGCATATGGTTGCTCTTGTTCCAAGTTCTACCATATAAAAACAATTGTTTATAATGAACAAAAAATGATTACATGTTATTAATACATTTCCCACAGCACTAACTCCCTTCATACGCCTCCTATTGTTACAACCTTCTTGCATTTTGTACAATGTAATTTCACAAACTTTCTGGACAAATAAACCCCATCTTTTGTGATATAAATATATGTGGGATTCACATTTTATTTGGATAAGGTAGTGGATAAGATTCTCTTTTAAGTAAGACAAAGAAATCAATATATTGTACACTCAAATGTTATTCAGTAACATGTTAACTCTAGATTTTTTTTAGTAGTCTTTTTGCTTCCCCTTTAATCTCACCCCTAACTTTAATTTTGATATGATGTAGCTCTATCATAAGCTTGTCTTTTAGACAACTTGAAGTTTTCATCTGTAACAACCTTGCATCTAAACTCATTGGTTTTCTAATAATTGTAATCTTTTATTTCATTTTTTTTAAAGGCTAAAGTGTCATTTCGCACCATGAACTATATTGGATTATTCATGCTGCACATTGAACTTTCATAACGTCCATTTCGATACACAAATCATTAATTTTTTTTTTCATCTAGCATTTTTCACAGGTTACCAGGTTACTATGATGACATTGCATAGGTAATTAGCTTATGTGGATCTTCTTTTTAAGTCAACCCAAAATTTTTAAGTAAACCCCAAAATTAACGCCTCACGCTGCCCCTCCCTCGTGCCTTCAGCCGGACCAGTGCTCACTAGACCAAATCATCACAGCCCCTCCACAATCCATTGCTCCTCCCCTCCCTAGCGGCAGCGTGCGCCGAGCCCACCGACGACCTACCTAGGGGTGACCGCGCTTCGTTCTTCATCGTTCCAAAGTTACATAAATCAGAACCGGAACCTTATATAAAGGTTCCGGTTCCAATTCAACCGGAATTTTTTTTTTTAGTATATATAATTATATATAATATGTTTTGTTATTATAAAAATCATATTATAAATGTTTTTATTATTATTTTGGCTACTGCCAGTAGCTAAATGCCTAAATATAAGATTTTTTTATTATTTTACGATTCTGGTACCGGTTGTTGGGCTGGAAAAGGTTTAGAAGAAAATAAAAAAAAAATCAAAAAAAAGAAGAAGAAGAAGAAAAAAAAAAGTCTAAGTCAACATAGATTACCTATAACTTGTAGGTAACCTGTAAAAAATGCCAGATGAAAAAAAAATAATGATTTGTGTATTGATATGAACGTTATGAAAGTTTACGGTGCGACATGAATAATCCAATATAGTTCATGGTGCGGGATGACACTTTAGCCTTTTTAAATTGTTCCTTTGTGCAAAATGTTTTAACCAACACAGAAAGTGGGGATGTTGACTTTACTAGTTAACTTACAAGTTAGCCACATGTGACTTGTCCTACCCTCATTACACTCCTTGTTGTATGCCATGATGTTCCCTTCTTACATTTTCACTACCATTAAAAGAAGCCCATGCAATCACTACTGGTTCAATACCTATCTCAAATTTAGTTGCATAGCAAAATTTCTCACCCCAGAACCTCACGTTGTGGAGGGCCAATAGCCTTTATCTTTACTTGTATCTTTGCCTTCAACTTCACTATTAGGGAAGTCTTCTAATTATTGTTCTAGGTCTACATTAGAATCCTCATCAACATTACCCCATCACCACGGGAAATTATACCAAGATCCACCTTACATTGAGAACTCTAATCCAAAATGACATTCAAATTATGTGTATGCAGTCAACATATTATATGCTTATAAATAAATTGAAGGCACATAATATTTTAACTGCAGTATAATATTCAGTTGACATATTATGTGTGCCTTCAATTTATTTATAGACACATAATTTATTAATTGAATGGCATAAGTGTAAAAGATATAGAAAGTAATAAATGTACACAAATAATAGATCATTAACTTAGAGGAAAGCAATCATGATTCATGAGATGTGTATGAAATCTCATGAGTATTTTCTAACTTAACTAGAGGTTTTAAGTTCGAGTCAAACTCATAAGGGAGTATTTTGCCACTCTTCCAACACAAACAGAATTAGGCTGAGCATATTGGGCATCACGTGGTCATTTCATTGCCAAAACAAGTCATTATCCCAGATATGGAGATGAAGCTTGGAAACAAGGCACTTCATATATACAGAGCGTCTTCTTCACAAAAGAACAATTATTATACCATGGACTATGGTCCACCTTGCAAAGTAGACTACTTACATAAAGTACATTTGTAATATAAAAAAGGTTCATTTTTGACGTTGAATGTTCATTTTTTGTAGGCTCATTATTTGTATACTACCAAATAATGAACTTTCAATACATAAGTAATGAACATCAGTATATTAAAGATAAACATTATTTCATGGTGTGCAGTATAATTTGTCACAAAATAAGGCTGCTTATCTATGTTATTTGCAGTGCAAAGAATGTGGAAGAAACAAGTGAAAGGATGGGTCTGAATTTTGCAGCGGCAGATTATGGCAATCCAGACCACATGGGAATTTCAATATCAGAGAAGAATACAATAATGTGGAGATTAGGAAGGAATATATTGACAATATAAACTTGAGTATAATAATGTCATTTGTTACCCTTTTCAGCATAAGTATTTGAGAAATTGAAAAGGCAAATGAAGGAAGGAACAAACATGATCTAATAAATGCACAACCTCTGTAAGGCCAAAAACACAGCCCACCCCCAGTAAGAAGGCTTTCCTCAAGGCAAAACAACTGATGGTAGTAGGGTAGTAGTGAGATTATTTTTACCATGCCAAGCACTGCACCACACCAGTTAAACCGCTCCCGTCAGACTACATCTTCCTCGTCCTCCTCAAACAGTGTACGCTTGCTGAATCGTCTCTATGTCGAGACCTTTCAATTTCACCACCGATTCCACGTGGCCCTTCAGTGTATGCAGCTCCCGCAACCTAAGCAATTCAAACTGTTAGGATCAAGCGCTTACCACTAGGTCAAAAGTTATATAGTTAGCAGCAAAGGCGTAACTTTATTTCCTTATGCCATCACATTTTCGAGAGGTAGGGTACTGGACTGGCCTTTTACTGGCCTCTGCCCAACAATCCCTTAGCGGCATGGTGTTGGACTTGACCCTTACTGGCCTCCGCCCAACACGAACTATTATACTCAATTCACTCGCTAAATCATAACCGATTGCTAGCTGTTAGATATCAGAGGCACCTCGCAATTTCAGCTCTCCTCTTTGCTTCCTCAGCCAGCTGATTAAGCTCGTTGAAGTTGGTTGCTTCGCTGAACAGTTTGGTGTCTGGAACTTGGAGCCCGTGAAGAGTTCTCTGTGCATGCGCCCATTGTAGTTCACGTTGTTCTTTACCAAAGTCTTTCTTACGGGTAAAAGCAATCTGGGAAACAAAAACAACACCATATAGTGAATTCCACGAGTGATAAATGTGTATAATTTCATATTTTTTTCAGCATGACTATTGACTTGTACCCTTTGTTCGAGGACCAAATCCCAGGCCTTGCCACTAAGAGCATAGCGGGTGAAGAACTTTATGAAATCAAGCGGGATATAGCACACGAGATTATAAAGCCAGATAACGCCAGCCCATCCCCAGCCTATTCCTTCAATAGCCGCGAAACTCCAACTTGCATACACAGCAATAAGGGTCGCAACCTGTCGTCACAAAGCACCAAATTTTCGGGGTATTCATAATATGCTAGAATCAGCGGGAAGTCAGAATCTTACAGACAAAGGAAATATAGCTCTCACCAGTTGAGCAATCACAAAAGCAACCATAAGAAACACCCCGGGACGCTCAACAAACGACCAACTACGCGATCTCGTGACAAATATCAAGGCCTGGCTGATAGTGCTCACTTGAAGGTAGATTGCAGACGCAAGCTTCCTGAAGTCATCATGGGCCCTCTTCTCAAGTGTAGATACACCAAAGTGTCTCTGGCAACTCACCAAAATAATTAGTTTTTTTTTTTTTCAATTTAGAAATTCACAAAGATTAAAGGGGGAAGTGTAGAGAAACTTTTATAGTAACACATTTTTCTATTCCTTTTTGCTTTTTGGATAAACGAAAAATGCTGTTCATGATATCAATTCAACAACATAGATTACGATAAAATCCAACAGTGACATTTGGACACGTATATTGTTAAGGTTCAGAAGCAAGTAATAATTAAGGAAAAAATTAGTAATACTTGAAGTAGATTAGGCTTGCAAAATCAAGAGAATATTAAATGGATAAACAGATTCACTCACCGGGAAGAAGTCCGTTTTGTAGGCTGCCCAAAAAAATATGACTGTCATCATTGCCAAGTAACCGCCAAGAATAATTCCAGTAGCAAATATCTCAGCAAGCTTCCAACTGTCAGGAAGTGGAGACGGTTTCACCCTATCTTTGGAAATAGTCATAATGGTACCTAAAACGATAAATGCAATAGACGTCAAAAAGATAGTGCAAATGATATCACTCGAGATCTAAGTGCCTAACATGGTATATCATGAATTTCAACCATGCAAGTCAATGCTAGTAGACTTTAATATATAAATTATTTTTTTTCAAAATAGAAAGCAGCTAGATCTATTATATTTTGCAACTACTGTTATCAAGTTCCACATCATTGGTCATTTCTACAAAGAGTTAATACCCCAACTAATGACAATAGTGGTTTTTCCCGATTTAGTGCTAAACATATTTTTTTTGCTTAATTGGGTCCTCGACTTCGATGTTTTCCCCTAATTGAGTCCTCTGTAATTGTAGCTTAGTTATTTCCCCTATATTAATACCCAATTTAGTCTTCGACTATAATGGTTTTACCCAAATTAGTCTTCGATTATAGTGGTTAATACCCAATTTAGTCCTCTACTATAGTAGTTTTTCTCAATTTAGTCCTTGATTCTAACCGCCAAGGACTCAATTAGGGAAAACTATAGAAGTCAAAGACCCAATTAAGCACAAAAAGACGTTTAGGACTAAATCGAGAAAAACCACTATAGTCGATGACTAAATTGGGTATTAACTCTTTCTACAAACAAATATAGAAACATATCCCCAGTATTTTATGCTTTGTCTATTTGCCGTTATGAGATAAATGGGAAGAGTAAGGATGAGCTAACCATCGTTCAGAATTGCAATGATAAGCACCATGAAAGGCGGAAAATCAAAATTCCAAATCAGGGCCAGCAGCATGAAGCCAAGCTGTTACAAGTTATAAATGGAAATAATCAGAATATGACATGAGACATGTTTATATATAACTTTCACTCCTTGGGGGAGAGTAAGATAGGTAAGAAACAGATTAAAGAAATGAGAAAGAGGCCAAACACTACATACCACTATACGAATTGTGATAGAAACTGCATAAATCTGCCAAAGAAAAATGATTAAGACACTCGAATCAAGCACAGAAGGCATGTGGCAAATTGAGATGATCATAATCCTCAAAATGGAAAGGTTAAAGAAATCACTTTTATGTAGAATAGATGATAAATCATGAGTTGAAAAAGAATAGTGAACAGAACTAACCGTGTAGTTTTTCATCCTCTGAAAGATTGCTCGACTGGTCAAAACAGCACTGATTATGACACTGAGACCGGGTTCAGTAAGAACAATATCAGAAGCACTGCGGGCTGCATCAGTGGCATCAGCAACAGCGATTCCTATATCGGCCTTCTTCAAAGCTGGAGCATCATTGACACCATCACCAGTCATCCCGCAGATGTGTTTTCTTGCTTGTAAGCGCTTCACTATCTCATATTTGTGCTCTAAAGAACAAGGCAAATAAATCAGTACAGATTAGCGTACCAGGCAGGTTACCAATTAAACGGTGCAGTATCATTTGCAAACATGTTAACAGAAAACATACCTGGGAAAACACCAGCAAAACCATCAGCCTTCTCTATAAGTTCATCAACGGGTAAAGCAGCAATAGATTCATCCTTATCCTGTCCCAACAAAGCTGATGAAGGATACATATTTGTTCCCATTCCCAGACGCCGTCCAGTTTCTTTACCAATAGCCAGTTGATCCCCTGTTAAACACTCGAGCATTTAGTGAGTAAGCACAGTGAAAATCATCATTTGCCACCTATTAGCATGTGCCAGATTTTGACACAAGACGGACAGCCAATTTTGAAATGTAAATATGGATGTGAATGGAACTTGACATGGCGGTCAAAACCATAACTCTGGTAAGAATTAATAGTAAAGGAAATATCAATGCTATGAGAGCAACATCCTCATTACGAGATAAAAGAGGGACAAGCAGATTAATCAACCTCCACAAACAGAATAAGACCAAGTATGTTTTTTATAGAAGCAGCGAGATTTAACAATCCAAACACTACCATCTTTGCTGAGAAAAACACGACCATACAACAAACCTAGTTTTATCCCTTCTAATGCAGAATTGCACAGGTTAAAACATAAAAATCAATTATTTTCCCACCAAACCTAACCTGACTGCCACATATATCCAAGAACTACAGTAGACAGAGAAATGAAAGCATACATTGAATATTTAAAATTGAGTTTTAACGAGCTTTTTATTTTTTTTTTTATTGATTTGGTTGCATGTACGCATGCCTCTGTGGCAGGGCTGGAGGGTTAGTAGGCTTAGCAACTTTCAAGTACATGTTATGCTATTCCTAAGATTAGTAAGCACAACTCACCGGTAATCATTTTAACATTTACTCCAAGATTTAGAGCCCTCCTAATGGTCTCTGCACTGTCATGCCTTGGTGGATCAAACAAAGGCATGAGACCAATCATTTGCCAGGGTCCCCCTGCACTCTCTTTCCTTCCATCTGGAACCTCCTGCTCAATACATTAGAGAAATACTTAATTAAATGAATGGAGAAACAAGTTAGTTATGTTCAGTTTTTGTAAATATGGCAGCATACAGTATGGAAACCAGAACACCTAAGTTGAAAGGGTCACCTGATAAGCTACACCAAGAGACCGTAACCCACGCTCTGCAAACTTATCAATCACAGCATGAACCCTGCGCTCTATTTCTGACTTGTTGTGCACCAGATTTAAAATCTAGAATCCATAGCACAGGCAGTAATTAGATTACCAACTACCACAGTTGAACATATCAACAAAGAGCAATCCAGAATTATACCTGCTCAGGTGCACCTTTACTGACCCTGTGCATTTTTCCTTGACCATCAAGATATGTAAGCGCTGTCCGCTTGTCAGTGGGGTTGAAAGGAAGGAAGTGGAGTTCTTGAATACCGGCACGCGCCTATTAATAATAATGTGTAAGCCAATATAGCAGCAATAAGGAAAAAAGCAAGTACCTTGTCCTAGAAGGGACCAAATTTACCTCCTTTGGATCAGCCAGCATATTAACAATAGCACCATCGATTGCATCTTGGTTTTCTGTTCGAGAGGCACGGGCTGCCATTAGAACAACAGTATCTGGATCAACTCCTTTGGCAAAGACCTGACAAAAAGAATATTAATAATTATAATTTGCTTTGTAAAGTCGGCCAAACCTCAATCAGAATTATTCTGTACTGTACTCCCATTCTAACCTCAATAAGATTCTTGTCAACAGTGAGCTTGTTCAAGGTCAGAGTTCCTGTCTTGTCACTACAAAGCACGTCCATTCCAGCCATCTCCTCAATAGCTGTCATTCTCTTCGTAATAGCTCCCTGCAAGGGTTTTCATAATGAAATACAGCACAGTACTGAACCAATAGAATCACATCAGCCAAGGAAAGTAACAAACCTGTTGAGCAAGACGATGGGAACCAATAGCCATTGTAACTGAGAGGACAGTTGGCATGGCAATTGGAATTCCACCGATAAGAAGTACAAGAAGATTGTCAATCCCAGGACGATACTCCCGGTGTTGAATAGGATACATGACAACGATCTCTATAACCATGCCCACAGCTATAGAGCAAATGCAAAAGTTTCCAATTGCAGTCAAAACCTGATCAAAAGAGCAAACAGGATATTTTAGTATGTCTATATTTGGAAAAATATGAGCACATTACATATGTGAACAAATATGATTAAGTCAGTATACTCACCTTTTGGAAGTGACCGACTTGGTTAGTAGAGTCAACAAGGTGTGCAGCCTTCCCAAAAAAGGTATGAACCCCCGTGGCAATGACCACAGCTTCTATCTCTCCCTGTTTACAAGTAGAACCAGAGTATATACCATCTCCAGGACCCTTAGTTACAGGAAGAGATTCACCAGTCAAAGCGGACTGCAAGTTTCAGAGGTAACATAAGCAGAGTTCATCATTTGTATAGTACAATTTAACATCTATATATTCATAATTTCAATTTCAAATAACAAAGATATATATATATATATATATAGGGTTCAGGTGAGAACACCTCCCCTGTAAAAAGTGTGAACGCATCCCCACCCTCCATACTGAAAAATCAAAGGCTAGGATCTTAACATTACTAAACTTGTTTGCAATAATTATAAAATAAATCCCGCTCTAAAAAGTTTTTAATAATTATATAATTGACCCCATATTTATATATATATATATATATATATATATATATATATATATATTCAAGCACACATCATAAAAGTATTATCACCTGATCAATTTTCAATGGATCACCATCGAGTAGACGAGCATCTGCAGGAATTATATCTCCAAGTTTGACACTGATAATGTCACCAGGTACCAAAATAGCAGCATCTTCCTCACTCCATCTTCCATCTCGAAGGACCTTCAACAAAAGTACAAAAACAGTCAGTAACCCAAAAAGCTAAAGGAAGCATCCCATTACTCATCAAAATTACGAGCTCAAATAATCTACTAAACTAAGACTCCAGAGGGCCAAGACTAAGCCACAACACAGAAAATCAAGATTTACGTCCATCACCTTGGCTTTTGGAGCAAGGCGAGCCATGAGAGCTGCTGCAGCATTACCCGCATTGTTCTCCTCGATGAAACTGATAGTGGAGTTTATCACAAGCAAAGTAATGATACCCACAAAGTCCTGCCAATCCGGGGGCTTTCCCTGTAAATTTCAAGGCATCATCAAGTGAATCCAAAGAACCCAGCACCACAGAAAACAAAATTGAACTGAATCTAAACATGAGCCTCACCCCTCCGTTTGCAAGAGCAATGGCCATGATGGCCGCAGCCTCCATAACCCATGAGAGTGGATTCCACATAAACCCCAAGAACTTCAAGAATTTGCTTTCCTATCACACACCAAACCATCAGAACAGTTAAATTCAAACATGTTTTCTCAGTAATCAGAAACTTCTTGTTTCAAGATGAAACTAGCATTTCCAAAAGTAGCAAATATCAGACTTTGGTACTGAAGGCTCAATTGAAACCCACATCAAAGAAGACAGCAAACGATGAACAGTCATGATTTCACTATTCTAATTCAATTACAGCTAACCGTTAAAATATATATAATTATTTTTTAAAAAAATTTAAAAAAAAAAAAAAAAAAAAAAAAAAAAAAAAAAAAAAAAAAAAAANTGGAAATTTAGCATAAAAACTGCATTTCTAAAGCTAAAAAATCCAAATGAGGACTAAATTTCAGTCATCAATGATAATAAAAAATAGCACCTTCTTCTCCTCGAGCTTATTATGCCCAAAAATGTCCAACCTCTCTTGGGCAGCCTGACTAGTAAGGCCATCTTTAGTGCATCTCAGATTCTCAAACACTTCTTCAATGGGTATGTTTTCCTAAAACCAAACAAAAATTAAAGGAAAAGAGCATTAAAAACAAAATGGAACTCACACCCAAGCAAGAAAACCAACTAAACACTCCATTTCACAACCCAGATCCATTACCAAATCCACAGTTTCCTTCAACACAGCATCAAGAACTTCAGGCTTCTCAGCCATGGCTCTCTCTCTCTCTCTCAAGAAGGTTTCAGATCAGAAGAGCAACCTAATCTTTAGGCTACCCAGAATGGAAGATTGGATTTTGAGTGGAGCAATAATAATGTATTTGAAGGCCGAATGAAGGGTCGGCCCACCAACTCCAAATCTACAAAAGCAGGAGAGAACCGCTGGCACAATGCCACAAAGGAGAGCAGTAAACAGTTGCACAATACACTGCATACAACTTCAGCATTATTGGCAGCTTTTCTTTTTTTTCTTTTTTTTTTTTTTTTNAAAAAAAAAAAAAAAAAAAAAAAAAAAAAAAAAAAAAGATATAGAGAAGAGAACATGGAAATTTAGCATAAAAACTGCATTTCTAAAGCTAAAAAATCCAAATGAGGACTAAATTTCAGTCATCAATGATAATAAAAAATAGCACCTTCTTCTCCTCGAGCTTATTATGCCCAAAAATGTCCAACCTCTCTTGGGCAGCCTGACTAGTAAGGCCATCTTTAGTGCATCTCAGATTCTCAAACACTTCTTCAATGGGTATGTTTTCCTAAAACCAAACAAAAATTAAAGGAAAAGAGCATTAAAAACAAAATGGAACTCACACCCAAGCAAGAAAACCAACTAAACACTCCATTTCACAACCCAGATCCATTACCAAATCCACAGTTTCCTTCAACACAGCATCAAGAACTTCAGGCTTCTCAGCCATGGCTCTCTCTCTCTCTCTCAAGAAGGTTTCAGATCAGAAGAGCAACCTAATCTTTAGGCTACCCAGAATGGAAGATTGGATTTTGAGTGGAGCAATAATAATGTATTTGAAGGCCGAATGAAGGGTCGGCCCACCAACTCCAAATCTACAAAAGCAGGAGAGAACCGCTGGCACAATGCCACAAAGGAGAGCAGTAAACAGTTGCACAATACACTGCATACAACTTCAGCATTATTGGCAGCTTTTCTTTTTTTTCTTTTTTTTTTTTTTTTGTATTTTTACACCCAATTTACGAAGTCCACCTCCGCTCTCCTTTCCATTTCCACATAAAGTTTTCAGCTAACTTTTCCTTTAAAAATTGTCGGAAATTTTACCATTTTTAGTTTTATAAAGTTAGGACTTTTGCATTGTTTCGTAAATGTTTTTTTGAAATGGTTTTTAACTTTTGATTGACTTTAATTGTCTGATCAAGTTAGAAGGTTAATATAACTTTTTTGGTAAATAACTTTTGAGATTAATTTTTTTGTCAAAAAAGTTTAATTTTGAAAAAGATAATATTTCACTTTTGGTTCTATGACTATTAGGTTGTTGTTAATTGCAGTCTACGAGTTTCAAAATTGTCAATTTAGTATCGTAACTATTCAATTTTTCTCAATTTCAAAACTCGTGAGCTACAATTAACAACACTCAAATAATCATACGACTAAAAGTAAAATTTTCTCTTTCAAAAAAATTGTTGAGTTACTTTCCTGCTTGACTCTTTTAGAATAAATTATCAATTTTTTTAATACACTCACTCCTCTTATAAAATTGTTGAAAGATTTTATTCCCTTATTTTATGAATTTTCTATTTTAACACACATATTTTTATTTTATTTTAATGTATTGTATATAAAAAAAATAGTGAAAATTAATATTTTTATAAAATTTTCTTTAATTTTTATCTCTTTTTTTTTGTAAAATTAATTTTTATCTTTATTATTATAAAAATAATTATTAAAAGATATTTTTATGTATACGTAATTATTAATAATTAATATTGTTATAAAATAAAATCATATCCTCAAAAGTCACTTTATATGTTTTTTGATAAAGTCACTTTATATCTTATCAATTGAAATTAAGGGTGTGTTTGGTTGGTGGGTTTAGGCATAAGGTATGAGTATCAAAGTGATTGTTAGTGTTTGGTTGATAGGTTTTGAGAATGCTATTATGGGTTTGGAATACCCCATTAATGAGAAAACTCATACCCTTATTAAATAAGGGTTTCATTTCTCTTCCTCCTTTCTTCCCCAACTATTAATAATCATTCTCATTCCACCTAACTACCAAACATGTTAAATACTTTCACCAAAGCCCATTACCCTTACCAAGTATTTGATACACATTCTGATTCCGATTCCCATGTGCGAACCAAACGCACCCTAATAGTTAATTTTATCAAACACTTACAAATTGATTAAACCAACTAACATAATTCGCTAATCAGGAGGATATGAATGTAAAATGTATACCTTTATTAGTACATACACAATAAATGAACAAAAATAAGGGACATAGCCATATTGACACATATTATGTTTTTAAATATTATACTTCTAGTAAAATATATCTACTATATATCTATACATACACACACATGTGTGTGCGAGCGCATTACACACGCGTGTGTAATGGGGTTTGGGGGAAGGTTGGTGCAGTTGCTCCGATTATGTTAGTTGGTTTAATCAACTAATAATATTTAGTATTTGATAAGTGAATTATGTTAAATCATGTGTATACAATACAACCCAAGATATTGACCCAAAATGGCAGTCCAAATGATAAGCAAATAATGCAATAACTGCAATACCTCAAGTAATAATAGTCTGTAGCTTTAGCTTATGGGAATCGAACACAGGTGAATGGGTTGAAACCCGAGGCCAAAAGCCATTGGACCAGATGACATGTAATGCTTAAACCAACATGTCCCTTAGGAGGCAAGACATCCCCTTTTTATATTGCATCCCATCTTCACAACACCTTCCATGTGTACAATTCCAAACGTGTTTCCTCTCTAACAACCATGTGTGTGCCATGCCAACCTATGTCATCCCCACATACACACGACCTAGCGCCAATCCGTTGAAGGGCGTTGGTGCCATGATGGGACCCACACCACCCCAGCTGCCCACGCCGTGACAAGCGGAAGCCAACGAGCCTCGATGTCGACCCCACGCCGCCCAGCCATGGGCATTCCCAATCATGGCCCTACAAGCCACACCATTGAGGGCTCACTCACTGCGCCGGGCACACACTAGCCAAGGAGGGCTAGCATGACTCCCCACCAGCCCAAGAAGTCGACCACCTGTATGCGGATGCACTCCCACCGACCCTCGTCTCTTCACCACTGGGCCAACCCACCCAACTCCCCCATCCTTCTACCTTGCTTAAGTCCACTTGACCAAATTGGGCCCGACAAACTCGCTCACAACCTATATCCTATCAATGTGGGTGTTAGCTTAGTATTATGAATTTTTTAAATATACATTTTATAAAAATTATATACATTATTAAAAAAAACTTTCACTTTTTTTTTGGTCTCTCCCTATATTATTGAATTATTATTTTTATTTAGTCATATTTTAGTATTGGACTTGAATTTTTTGCACATTGCACATTTTGTTATATATGCGAGTCATTAAAGTCTAAGGTAGCTTAGTTGGTAGTGGGCATGTTGTTATACGCTGTCCCACCTAACCAACGGTAGTAAAGACTAAAGACACATCAAGTCCATTGATAGTTGCCCGCTTACTAAAAGTGGGGATGGTAATACAAACTAACTACCCTATTGTTAATAGCTATCCAGTAACCTAGCACATTTGACCAACGGTGGTAAAGGCATTTCAAGTACATTCACTACTACCACAAAAAATACTTTTAAACTCGGTTATTCTGGGCATACCGCGTCGGTTATTGCCTGGCGTAATTCTGACTGACATCAGGGCCAATTTTTTTTTTATTTATGTGGCCTTGTGCTGGTAAATAAGTGAGGCCCTATCAAAGTATAAATAAACGGTGAATTGAAAAAAAAAAAGTTGCAAAGAGAAAAATACGAAAAAAAAAACTAATTTTGGACCAATATAATCACAAATACATATACTAACTATTAGGCTAGGGCTGGACTAGGGGTCCCAAAATTTTGGGGCCCTGTGCTGTTGCACATCTTGCACGCGCTAAAAGTCGGCCCTGGCTGATATAATAAATAAATGATATGACGTCGGCTTTTAGCTAAAAACCAACATCATAAATATATATATATTAAATAAAATTAAGAGATACCACTTTGGTTATTAAACAAAACCTACGTGGTATCTTATTTTTTTAAAATATACGACATCGGTTTTTTAGAAGAATTGATGTCGAAAATCTTTTTTTTTGCATGCAATTTCTGTAGTAGTGCATGTGATTTACAATTGCCTACTTACTTATAGTAGGAATGGTAGTGCAAACTACTATGCTGTTACTAGTGGTCAATAGTAACCTAGCTTACCAAACCAAGGGTGGTAAATATAATGTACTCTCAACGATCGTGATTTGCCTACTTACCAAAAATAAGAATGGTAGTATAGACTTCCCAATCACAAAGACATCGGTATTCGTGATCACTTTTACCAGGCCTTAGTTCCTCTTTAACTAGAGGATGGGTGATTCCAGCCCTTTGGTGATTTTTTTGAGCGTCCTCTTTAACTGGAGGATGGGTGATTCTAGCCCTTTGTTTCCATCATATGTTACTCATCTATCTTGATACGCATTGGTTGAGTGCTAAACGTTTACTGGTTCTCCTGTTGTTTTCGACCGACTAATTGTCTCGTATATCTTAGCTTGGACACATCAAACTCGCTCGCACTGATGCTAGATGGTTTGCATTCCTACTATTGTTTTGTTTTGATCGTTTGTTATGGACCTCATTCCTTTTTTATGCGCAAATGGATTGGTCTCTATTTCTCTCCACTTGACGAAATAGCGTCCATCCACTTGTTGTATTCCTACTCGTTTGACCTCTTTTATATGTTTTGTCTATGCATATTTGTATTTTGGTTAGGAAGATTTTTAATTTGTGTTTGCCTCTATTATTACTGAGGGGATTATTGTTTTTGTGGATTTTTCTCCTCTTAAATCAATATATATCACGTATATTTATATTATACGAACTAATAATATAATTTATCATTGTGAACAAAGAAATTTTGAATATATATATTGAATTCAAAATTTCAGTTTACACGGAATATCAATATGCGGTGTGGTACAATATCTCTGAATATATGGTCCTCTGATTCTTCAATCGATATCTTGAACGCTCCATTGAAGGGCCTTCGAATTTCTAGTGGCTTGATCTTCACAGAAGAACTTATATGTAACTTATATGTTTGTTCTTCTGAAGGGCCTCCGGATTCAAATGGCTTAATCTTCAATGTGGTTTTGGAGCAACATTTGGCATAATCTTCATGGAACTTTTACTTTCAAGGTCAATGAGGCTTTTATTTTCATAATCATGATCTCTAATTCTCTAAATAAGCTTCAAATCTATTTCTATGATTTTTTCCTAGGATGAATACATAGAAATAAAAGGTCTTTATTTATAGCGGTAGGATAAAGAGTTTTGATAGATCTAAACTCTTTTGATATCAATATTATCCCAATACATTCAAATATACTAATATTATAAAATAATAAAAAAAAATATCAAATTTTAAGTGTCAACAATCATTATTCAAAATAAATAAATAGCACTAATCAAACAAAAATGGTTGGACAGCGGCGGAAACGACTCGGGAAATATTATGTTTAAGTTGCTCTTATTATTATTAGTATTATTATTATTATTATTATTATTATATAAGAATATATAATTTTAAAAAACAAAACAATAAATTATGGTCAATTTGATGATGCATGTTTTTCTGTACGTTGCAGTATCATATCCGATATTTGACTTATCGTCTTATTGGTATTCACAGGTGACCCAAATATGGCGGTGATTTTGACCGTATATGGAAGATATGGGATAGTATATGACTAGCAAACTTTATAATATTTAATAATAAAGATACCAATTATTATCGATGAAAAATTAATAATATTTTATAAATAATATAATATTTCTATTTTTATGAACTTATAAAAAAAATTATTTTATTTATAATAATAAATATTTTTACTACTCAATATTAATAAACAAGTAGTATACAACAATTGTATCTGTCTACATTATACAGCATTTCTTAATTAATTTTTAATACCAAGTATTGGATATATCAAATCTACCATATCTGCAGTGTATTCCTCCCTGCACTACTTCACATGCAATTCACTAAAATTTGCGTGCAAATAGATCTTTTCATAGCAGGTTACTCAGACCTGCCTATTTCAATTCGGTGAGATATATATATATATATATATATATATAGAGAGAGAGAGAGAGAGAGAGGGAGGGAGGATAATATAAAAAAAATGCTTTTTATAAAAAGAAAATGCAAACTAATGATAGGTCTAAATCTAAAATGACTAACGATTGTTTTTAGTACTACTGTCTCTGTTACAATGTAGTAGAACCCACTCCCTTCCGTGTGGGAGTATAAATCGGGTGTGACTAGACGACAAGGTCTTTGGCAAATGACTAACAACTCTAAAACAAGGGAAAAAAGAAAGAAAAAAATATAATGATATTTTGATAATTATTGTAAACTCTAGACATGTATTATGTAAAGTTTGACGGTGTATCCGACTTGAGATATATTGATATACACAGGCCATTTATATAATTAATAAAAGAGAATAAAATGATAATATCTCCTTGGTCATCCCGTCACACATGGTCTTTTTAGTATGGTTTACTTTTTATGTGTTGTTTGTGAACTACTACGTATGGGTGAGGTTTATGCAGTGCAATTTCTCGAATAGTGAATGTGAGTTTCTCTTGTTACCAAAAAAAAAATAAAAAAGAATAAGAGTCAAATTATCTTACTATCTAAGGACTATACTACACACAAATGTATATAAGCCACTAAACTTTTTTTTTTTTTTTTAAAACATAAAATTAAACCAATTCAAATAGCAAGTAATTATCAATAAAAATGTTTACATGGATTTTAAAATTTAAAATTTAATTTTTCTATTTAATTGTGCTTATGTGGATTATTTTTTATTTTTCATTTGCATTCTTCTCCATCTTTTGGCATCGGTACAACACCTGATCATCAATTGTCTCAGTTGGACTTTTCAATAAGCTAATTGTATTTTTTGGCACTGGCACAACACCTGGTCATTAATCGTTGCAGCCGAGTTTTTTCAATGAGCTAATTGTATTTTTGTTTGAAATTTAATGATTTAATTTACCCTTATTCTTTATTAAAATAATGATATTTTATTCAGGTAGTTTTACCTATACTCTTTTATTAAAATAATTTGTTGTTGACTGATATGTTTAATCCACATTAATTTATAGATGGAGGTAGATTCTTACATTTTGTGTTGATTTTATTCCCCCATTAAGACACAGCCAATAACTCCCGCGAAAAGGGGGGAGGAAATATATTATAAAGTGTATATATTTTCCACTACGAAATCACATGGTTAGTTCCCCCATCCCCAATTACCCCACATGGTTAGATTCATGATAATATATAAAGAGTTAATTTCATATTCCAAAAAAAAAAGTTAATTTCATATTTGGTCATAGATTTATGAGTGATAATTCTTTTTTAGTCATTTTTATTAGAACATCCTCATTTGGTCCTAGTATTATTGTGCATGGCCATTTTTAGTACTCCATCAACAAAATCGTTGAAATAACGTTAAATACAAAGATATTTTAATCTTTTTATATAAAGTAGGTTGAACCACTATATTTTTTTATGCTTATTTTTTGAAAAAATTCCATAATTTAAAATCGAAATGCCCTTGTATTTAATGATATTTAAACTATTTTCTTGATAAATAATGACCAAAAGTGATCATGCCACAATAATATTATGACCAAAAGTAAATGTTCTTATAAAAAATGACTTAAAGTGGATTGTCACCTATAAATATATGACAAAAAATGGAATTAACTTATATATAAATATAATGGCATATAAAGAATAAAATTGTCATTCAAAAATAAGTTCTAATAATAAAAACTATTGTCAATATGATATTTAGTTGTTTGAGTTTATTTCACTTTTACTTTCTTGACTATATTTGTATATTTTCACTTTTGATCATTTAACTTCAATTTGTTTTGCTTTTAATTAATTAATGTTTATCTTTTAAAAAGATTTCAATTTTATGATAAATACTAAAATGCCCCTATTTTGCAACAATTTTACGAAATTTGGCGTTATTGCATTTAAAGATATTTTTAATTAAAAGTGAAATATTTTAAAAAGTCGACATAAAATTAAAAAAAAAAGTAAAACAAATCAAAACTAAAGGCAAACAATAAAAAACTGTTGCTGTTAAATTTTAATTATTTATTTCACTTTTAGTTCATAATTCTTTAAAATTTTCATTTCCAGTCATCAAGATACTAAAAATAAAATAAAAACTTTATTATTTCAAAAAAAAAACTTTATTATTTTATTGTGACTTATCAACCACTATTTACACTTTTATGCACTATGATATATATATAATGGTCATACTCCAAAAGGTATGTAGTATTACCTTTATGGCTTTATTGCATATTTGCATGTCAGGGAACAACCATTGGATGTATAGACACACAGTTATCCTTATACTCTAAAACTATGTTGATTTTGTGCTAAAAAAAAGTCACTTTTGAATTGATTATTATTAAACATAAGCAAATATAGAATGGTGAGATGCTGTGATGACTACTTTTTTTTCTACAAACTAGTCATAAAAAGATTTTTTATAATGTGCACGTCCCATGTCTCTTATCTACGTAACTAGCATTCTGTATGCGTTATGCGCGGAGATCATGCCCAATATTAAAATATTGATAAATAAAAATATATAATTAAAATTTTAGTTTAAATTATATTTTACAATTCTTTAATGTACTAAATTTTAATCATCGTATTTAAAATTTATATATAGAGAGAAAAAAAAAAGAGAAAGAATTTATATTTTGTTTAATAATAATGTAAATAATTTTGATAAATTTTATAATTTATTTTTAAAATATATACAAAAATGAATAAAATATCTATAATAATAAGCTATAGTACTCAATAATGATGAAAAGGATATGATAATTAAAGAATAGGAAAAGGATATGATAGGTATATGTGTATGGTAATAATGATGGAGTCATCATAGTTAGAATTATATACTAATGAACTTATAACGGTGTAAGAGTAATTTTGTCTAATAAGAATGTAGCAATGTTGTAAAAATCGTGCCTAGGCGCGGTGGTCGACTGCCTTTGATTTCGACGAAATCACTGTTTTAGGCCATCGCCAACAAGGTCACAGTGGACTAGGCAGTTGCCTAGGTGGGCGTCTAGGCTGGCGGTTAGTAATTTTGTGTGTGTGTGTGTGTGTATTTTTTTTAAATTGATTATTTTTCTCAAACTGATGCCATTTTTAGTGAAATAATCTTAAATTGTTCAAATCGGTCGCAAATCTTAAAAAATGTAATAAAAAATTTGGAAATCAGGTACTCTAATATTAATACTTTGTGATCACTCTAATATTAATACTTTGTGATCACAAAGTATTAATATTAGAGTACCTGATTTCCAAATTTTTTATTACATTTTTTAAGATTTGCGACTTTGTCTTGTGTTTTGATTCTTTAAATCTTTATACAATTTACAATTCTAAATATTTTTAGGTTAATATTTAATATTTTAGTACTAACTATTAAAGTATTAAATTGTTTATAATTACTAAGTCTTAATTTTTTTAAAGAAAATCTTTTAAATAAAAATAAAAAATAAAAAATGGGTGCCTAGGAGCCCCGGGCTCCGAGGAGTGTGTAACGATTTTTGCAACCTTGGAATGTAGTAGGGAAATTTTTTCCAATAAAATTAAAGTGTACAACATTTAAAGTAAAATGTATACCTTTATTAGCATAGAAAAAATGAACATAAATAAGGGGAATAAAATTAATTGAGACTTATTATGTTTTTAGATTTAGATTTATTTTTGTATAATATCAAATTTCAAAACGCACTATAAAATAGAAGATTATACTTGAAGTATATTTAGCATTCAAATTTGAAAAGCATAGTATCAAATCTATGCACATAGTACAGATCGGTTGTAGTTAGGTGATAAATGTCAATCATTTTTAATTAATAGATTTAATTAAATTTGACTTTTATTACTCCCATACGTGTAAAATGTATTAAAATAAATAAATATATGTCCATCTATCTACGTAAAAACCTATGTAGATTAGGTAGTAGTTTTAATTTGACGACATCTCTGGTATTAGCGAGCTGAGAGCCAATATGTGCACAATTTCAATCATGTTTTAATTGAATTGATTAGTTTTATGGTTTCTTGTACTTCACAAATCTCTTTATTGGAGACCTAATCAACATTTAAGTTGATCGAACGAGCGGGAAGCATGCCAATGTTCAACAAAATTTCTTCTTTTTGTTTCTTTATTTTAGTATTATAATACTTTGATGGATTCTTGTCTTTATACTTGTAATTTGTAAAGTTGTGGTTTGCTCGCCCAAAACAAGAAATCGCGTATTCAAATTTTGTTAGGTGAACTGCAGGTTGAAGTTATATATATATATATATATATATATATATATATATATATATATATATATATATATATATATATATATATATATATATATATATATATATATATATATATATATATATATA
>NC_044917.1:8552440-8601342 GCF_003576645.1 Ipomoea triloba | reverse complement strand
ATATATATATATATATATATATATATATATATATATATATATATATATATATATATATATATATATATATATATATATATATATATATATATATATATATATATAGGATCGCGTTCAAATGCGTACTGGCCGCCTAGGAGAGAAATGCAGACGAATCACAGCGCGCCACGTGTCCAGAATGTAGTTGCACCTAACGTTATAACTAGGTGCACATAGGTGCGCCTAGGTGCATAAATGTTAACAAGGTAAATTACTTGCACCTGCAAGTGAAAATAGGTGCACACGTGCAAGTAAAATGTATTATAAGTGCAAGTAAATTGTACAATGAGCATCAATATTAAGTGCACCTAATGTTATAACTAGGTGCACATAATGCTATAACTAGGTGCACATAGGTTGCAACCATGTGCATGAATGTTAACAAAGTAAATTAGTTGCACAAGTGCAAGTAAAATGTATTGCAGATGCAAGTAAAATGTATTACAGGTGCAAGTGAATTGTACAGTGAGCATCAATACTAAGTGCACCTAACAAGTGAATTGTACAGTGAGCATCAATACTAAGTGCACCTAATAAGTGAATTGTACAGTGAGCATCAATACTAAGTGCACCTAATATTATAACTAGGTGCACCTAATGTTATAACTAGGTGCAACCTATCTTATAACTAGGTGCACCTAAGTTGCACCCAGGTGCATGAATATTAACAAGGTAAATTACTTGCATTTGTAAGTGAAAATATTTGCGAAAATAGGTGTATGAATATTAATAAGGTAAATTACTTGCATTTGTAAGTGAAAATAATTGCGAAAATAGGTGCACTTGTAAGTGAAACTAGGTGCACCAAAGTTCCAGTTATTTACGAAAATGCCACCGCGTCATTTTTTTAAAATTGCATCTGATTCGTTGATCTGGACACGTGGACGGCTGTGAAGCGTTCTCATTTCTTACCTGGGCGGCAGTTCGCATGGGAGTGCATCCCTATATATATATATATGCTCAAATGTGGTTGCGCATTTCTGTGCGGTCAATGCGGTATATGTTGCGGAGTTGAAAGCAAAAAATTGACTTTGAGCAGACAGTTGATTTAGAAGGGTAAAAAGTACTTTATTCATCGTTCAAGATATGTTTATATACATCAGTATTCAATATTCATAAGGAGGGAATATAACAAGAAAATAACAGCAGAAGGTAGTTATTGAGTAGTTAGGCTAGTTAGGCTTGTTGCTGACTAGTATCTGCACCACTGAAAGCCCCAATCAAGCTGGATTGTATAAGTTGAGCAATCCCAACTTGGAGACATAGTTGTAGAAGGAACTTGGATAGTGAGTTTTAGTAAAAATGTCTGCCAACTAATTTGTGGAGGTAATATGAAAGAGTTTAATTGTTCCCTTGTGTACTTTTCCTTGACCAGGTGGCAATCTATCTCAATGTGCTTTGTCCTCTCATGGAACACAAGATTTTCAGTGATTGCTATTGCAGATTTGCTGTCACAGTAAACAAAAGCTGGTACACTGTGATGCAACCCAAACCTAGCAAGTAGATAAAGTAGCCATTGAATTTCACAGGTGGTTGCTGCCAATGCTCTGTATTCTGCCTCTTAAGAAGACCTAGACATTGTGGCTTGCTTCTTTGATTTTCAAGAGATCAATGTTTGGCCAAGGAAGATGCAGAACCCAGTGACAGATTTTCTAGAGTCTACACAAGCACCCCAGTCTGAATAAGAAAATCCTCTCAATTGTAGATCATTAGAGGCTGGAAAAAATAACCCTTGTCCTAGAGCATTCTAAATGTATCTTAAGACCTTGTGAGCTGCTTGTAAATGTAGGTGTGTAGGCTTTTCCAAAAATTGGGATAATTGTTGTGTAGCAAAGCTTATTTCAGGTATTGTAATATTCAAATATAAAAGCTTCCCAACCAGTTTTCTATATTGAGTGTTGTCACCAACAAACTCACCATCATCTTTGCTTAATTTGTGTGAAGGAAGCGCTGTAAACAGGTTTGGAATTTATGAAACCTGCTTCATCCAGTAGCTCAAGGGGATATTTTCTTTGGGACACTGCAATCCCTTTCTTTTGTCTAGCTACCTCCAAGCCTAGAAAATACCTCAAAAGCCCCAAATCTTTGATCTAAAACTGATTATTAAGTTGAGTTTTTATCTGCTGAATTAGATTGAGATCAACACTGGCCACTAATATATCATCTACATAAACTAGTAAAGCCACATTCATTGATATTAATTAAAGGTCGGTGCACCTATTATGTTATTGCAGAAGATATACCATTCTCTTGGTCTTTATAATAGTACGCGACTCATCAACACAAGATTGGCAGATCACATTGTTGAAACAAGAATAGTTAATGGGATACATGAAGGAACCAAAGTTCTTATCCCTCGAATGTCTCTCACTCTTTCTGATACGAGATTACCCTTCAAGTTCCAGCATAAATAATTCTCATTGATGCTTGGCGCTTGCATATGTCATGACTATCAACAAAAGTCAGGGCCGAACACTAACTCACGTTGGGATATTGCTGAAAAAACCAGTTTTTAATCACGGTAAATTGTACATGGCTTTCTCCCGAGTCACCCATCCTGATAGCTTGAAAGTGTTAATTAGTTATAGATGATGATGGACAAGATTGTGTTGCTACTACCAATGTTGTTTACAAAGAGATTTTCAATAATGTGTAATACAACCGGTGATATTATGCTTTTTTCCAAGAAGGAAAAATTGCTATATATCTATACATAAATATATCTTCCATACATATGAGTTAGAATAACAATTGATTCCTATAACTGAGTTACTAGAGAACGAGCATATTTGCCCAATTTATAAAAATCCTAAACAATGATATATAAAATCTCTAAAGTTTCAGCACCGCATGTATACATCTACACATTAGCTATTAATTAAGCAATTATTTGCCGGAATTCAAACAAGGATAACATCAGAAAATATAATCGATCCAAAACATATCTCAATTGCACTATATAATATTTGATGTTATAATTTATATAATTATATATCGATCCAAATATTATTAATATATTATAACAAATCCATTCTGTGCATCGCACGGGTGAAAATACTTGTTTGATATAAAAATCATATCGAGATATATATCCTTAACAACCTAAAGGCTTCATTTAAAAAAGAAAAAATTGTAATTTATACCATCACAAATATGTCAATTATCAATGTCATCCCTGAATTATTAGTAGTGTAAATATTGCTCTAATATTTTTAAAATGTGACATATATTGCCTCTCCTCTAAGAGGAAGAAGGAGAAACATTGTTGTCGACGGAAGGAGAACAAACAAAGAAAAAAATGTGGTCTTCGAACAGGGAAAATGGCGAGGAACCACATTTACACCATTAATAGTTCATGAGAAGAGCAATATATATATATATGTTACGTTTTGAAAATTGAGGGGCAACATTTACACCACTAATAATTCAGTGGTGACATTGATAATTGATATATATGTGAGGGGCATAAATTACAATTTTCACTTAAAAAAAAATATTGTGCAAGTGCATACTTGTAGTTCAACCATTTGTTTTCTTAATTTATTGATGTGAAATTTGGGATTGCCAACTCCAACACAAACACATACAATGTTCTATACAGAAAGACTAAGAACTTATAAAGAGAAACTCTAGCTTACATTATAATGTCACATGAAGAGACACCTGAATTATTAGTAGTATAAATGTTGCTCCTCAATTTTTTAAATGATACATATATTGTCCCTCCCGTACCGTATGGGAAGAGCAATATATGTAACTTTTTGAAAATTGAGGGCCAACATTTACACTTGGGAGGGGCAATATATGTATTGTTTTGAAAATTGAGAGGCAACATTTACACTACTAATAATTCAAGGGTGACATTAATAATTGACATATTATGGAGTGACAAAAATTACAATTTTCTTTCACATGAATTACTGTATTCGAATTTTAATACAAGCTAAGGGTTCTAACATCTTAATTATTCTTCATTTTCCTAAGAATATATTAATGTAACTGAAATAATAAATGGATTGCTGACATCCTAACATGCATAATAAATTGTCAATAAATAAAACCCGACAAAGTAGATCAGAGAATGGTCACACTCCTGCCTAGGTGTGGATGGTGTGCGAGGGTGTCACTTAAGAACCCTATATCATCATCCAAATCATCGTTTTTTTTCTTCTTCAATACAATAAACATAATAATGTAGAGACAACTTCAGCTAATTAAGATGGTTAGATAATAATGACAGGATAATTGGGCATCAGCACCTGACCTGGAACCACTGGCAGGACCCAAAAACAAGACAGTTGTCGTTCAAACTACCCAAGACACCTCACTCCTCAGCATCAATGCTCAACGGTTCAACTCCTCAGCATTGATGCCCAACGTTCAGCTACTCAGCATTAATGCTCAACGGCTCTTCAGCCCCTTGGCATTAACGCTCCATTACTGAGCTGAAGGAAATAAAAAGGCTCACAACGCAAAGTAGAGACGACACTTGAACTTAGACAAAACACATACTGAACTCATTTGTACACTGAGCACTGCACTCAAATATTGTATTCAAATACTCAATAATACTCAAATAATATCCGGTAACACATTATTACCGTCAAATAACATAGTAACTATAATGTTACAAGTTCAATTCCTAATAGAAGCGACTTATTAATCTTTTTAGTTTGAATTATTGTAATCTTTTGTTGATTAGGGCTACGAGACGAATTCCTAATAGAAGCGACTTATTAATCTTTTTAGTTTAAATTATTGTAATCTTTTGCTGATTAGGCCTACGAGGTGAGGAGGAAAATAATAATAATAATAATAATAATAATAATAATAGTAAGAGAGAGCCATGCGGCACATGTATCCAATAAATACGATAGACAAACACCATATATAGAGGCCAACTCTTTGCCAGAGGCAAAGGCCACAAAAATCCTACCAAAATATTTGATATCACAAGATCCAGACCCCACAGGCTCCTCCCACCCACCCCAATACCCCACATACCAAATGGGTACTATCCGTACATAGCCGTAACACAATTTGATTTGGATATGTGGTCAACATTTAATTCTGAGCACCTCAAAAATCCATCCTCCAACTTGCACTTTCGTTTCTCCAAACGACAAATTTAAGTTGGACTTGACTTCAACTACACAACTTTTATTTTGAGCAAATTTTATCTTTTATGATGAAAAGTGGACTATATTTAATCTAACAATTAGAGTACATGTTAAGAATTGATGCATGCAGTCCGTATGAGCAACTATGTTGGTACAGGGAAACAAATGTCTAGTCTCTGTGTTCAACTGAGTTACCATGATTTATATTCATTTACATTTTTTTTAATGTTTTATTAGAATTGGAGATTTAACCTTTTGGAAAGAAAGAATTGATTCACGCATACATAGTAAAATACACTATAGATAGGCATTGATTAATTCATTATAAATATGGAGTTTGTAGGAACATCTTCACGTGTAGCAAACAAGCAAATTGCACTTAAAGGGCAACAAGGGCAAGGGTGAGCTCATGAACATTGAGCTAAATTTTGGAATTATTTTGAAAAAGGTTAATGTGTAGTTGACTCAATAATAGGAGACTTGCTTTAGGCTCCCTAAATTCAATAAAAGCAATGTTACTTAGCTTGAAAACCTATTGAAAAACTTGTCTCAATATCTTATAATGCAATTTTACAACTCTCCTATTTTTTTTTCTTGTTTTTAAGTAAAGGGGTGGGGTGGGGGGACCTAATGCTATTAGCTTCTCATAGGACTTCTTCTTGTGTGTGGAAACCCCTCTTAGCTTGGTCTTTCAGTACAACTTCGTGCATTCCTAGATGAGCCTCATGCCAAACATTCCACTCATTGACTGAATGACACGCCAATTTAGCAAGACCATCAACAACTCTCCTATTTAAGATGCAAATACAAATCTTATACTAGACAATTAATTATTAGATTTAATTAGTATGTGAAACTTTTTTAAAAGACTTTTTTTCTCACACAAAATGTAAAGAAGAAAAAGTTTGAAATTTTATTTAAAGTGAAGGTGGATGGTGGGTGATTTTCAAAAAGTGTGGATTTCATATTCCAAGTTATCACACTAGTATTAGGAATAACCTTACAAGTTACGACCCTAGAGATCAGATATCTCATTAGGCTTGACCTTCATCACCTCATTCAATCTAACTCTAGCTAGAAGTTGAGACCAAATAAATTAAATACCTGATCTCTTGTCGAATCAAATTATCATAAAGTGAAAAAAGTTTTATTCTCTATTAAAGACAAGATAAAAACAAATCATCAGTTTATTGTGATTAGTTGATTGTCAAAATAAACTATAGTATTTTGATCATATAGTTAATCATTTATAATACATCACATAAAATAAAACATTTACAATTAAAATATATGCAATATTACTCTTTAAAAAAAATAATTCAAATCACCAAATTATATTCAAATTCCAAAAAAAAGTTGGATATGAGACATGAACACATGCAAACCTTAGTTCAATATGACTTTATGAGTGTATATACATAACACACATATCTTCATTATTACATTATTGTAGGGTCCTCTTTGTAAAACATGCTTCCAAATTTACACTTCGACCAGGAGACATGATGAATTGTTATGCGTTGTACACTAGTCAATTAGAGAGGTGTCCACTCATAAACGGTGTCATCACTTTTTTTTTTTTTTTTTTTTAATAATAAATACATCAAATAGTCAAATGAAGTTAATAATAATAATAATATTAAAAGTTCTCTCTGCAAATCTATGCTCGAGAAGAGTCCAACATTAACTATTTAGAAATATTCTGTGATAACTGATATAAGATATATAATTTTACTTCATTTAATTTGTCCCAATCGTATTGTCCTGTCCAAATACTTTTTTAGTCTTTGGTAGAAATATATAAAATCCTACATTATGTTGTGATTAATAAAGCTATTAAATTTCGTTATTCAATTCATCGCAGAGAGAAAAATAGCGACGAAAAATTTCATAGCTAAATTTAGCGACGAAAATAAATTACGTTGTAAAACTTTAGCGAGATAACTTTTAGCGACGGACGTAATCCGTCGCTATTGACTTTAGCGATGGATTTTTCTCTTTTCAGCGACTTTCATCGCTACTTTTGCAATTTTTTTTAGTAAACTTATTTTGAATTAATCAACAAATTAAGCTATGTCGTGAGGATCATTCTACTTTCTTCTCAAGTTTGACGCAATAAGTGAGCAAGCAATCTGCACAATAATTTTATCACAATAACTTTGCTAGAGAAAATCTGAATCTTTATATTTTGTAAAAATATTATTCAAATCTTTAAAATGTAGTAATTTAATATACAACGTTTGTATTATGTGACAATTCTAATTATAGTTTTTAATTTTAAAAATAGTTCAATTCTTGCAATTTAGGTATTTATAATAATTAATTGGTGACTATAATGTTTTAACTTACTTTTATTTATGTAGAAAGTTTTTTTAGACATTTTTATTTTGAATTTTAGTAGTATGAAGTAGACATTTTGATACATTATTTAATAATTAAAAAATCTTATGTTGTAATATTTTAAATAATTTGTGTGCCAACTCAAAAGAATCAGATTAGGTTGGATATTTTATTAGATTTAAAATTATAATTGCTAAAAAAATACAAATAATTGATATTAATTTGAGTACGTAAAGTACTATGTATAATTAGATATAGGAAAAATTATAATTTATGTCCCTTCATAATATGTCAATTATCAATGTTACTCCTAATTATTAGTGGTGTAAATATTGCCCCTCAATTTTCAAAGCGGTACACATGCATATTGTCCCTCCCGTAGTGTAAATGTTACCGCTCACGATACATATATTGCCCATTCCATACGGTACGGGAGGTGCAATATATGTAATGTTTTAAAATTTGAGGTGCAACATTTACACCACTGATAATTCAGGAGTAACATTAATAATTGACATATTTTGGAGGGACATAAATTACAATCTTCCTTTAGATATAATTGTTACAAGACACAGTGCAAATATTTTGTATTAAATTGTTAAAATTTAAAATTTTGGTCTGGATATAACTATAAAATGTTAAGTATTTTTAAAACCAATAAGCCAATTTTAAAAAGTATTAATTATCAAAAAGCTTTTAGTATTCTAGTTGATTAATATCATTTTCTAGGTATAATTTAAATATTGGACTATAAATGCATGTGTCATCATTGAAACTTTGATTTAGTGGGTAACACGTTATGTATACCTAATTATTAGGTGAATACTAGGCGACCAAGTACTAGAAGTGCTACCTCGGCTTGTCTTTTTTCCGATCCTTTCTATTATCTTTCCTCCCATCCTTTCTATTATCTTTATTCCCCAAAAAGAGGAAAACTTGGAATAAAATAATGGATCAATTATTTTAAAATAGTTATTAAATTGAGAGCACAACTAAAGATTAGGAAAGATTGGGTTACGTTGATGATCTCCCAAAATCTTATATTTTGTTTCTTTTAAAGATCTGAGATGATGTAATTGGGCTCCCAGTCATTCTCACTAGACGATCTCCCAAAATCTTGTATTTTCTTATAGGAATAATGTTTAAATTGGTCACTGAACGTAACCAAGTGTAATTAGGTCACTGAACGAAAAAAAAGTATAATTAGGTCACTGAACACTCTAAATACATGCAAATTCACCTGATAGCAGGTTATCTTCCATTTCATCAGGTTGTCTGCTTACATGGATGATGAGTTGACATTTTAAAATATTTTTTAATAATAAACTTTAAAAATAAAAATAAAATAAATCAAAATTTAAAAGGATGCAGTGTTTATTAGAGTTTTATTTTCAAGGTATTATAGATAGAATTTATGAGTCCTTTATGGTTGGAGACGGGGGAGGGGGTGGCCACCATTTTTTTCTTATACTATGGATCAGGGTGGATCCTGATCCTAAAAGACATTGAATTCTATATTTTTAGTATTGAAATTGTGAACTTTCAGAATGTAAATTGTGTTTTCAAGTCAAATCACATAACAATTGTACTAAATTTTAAAAATATTAAATTGTATATTTTTAGTATTGAAATTAATTGCAGTATTTGAAAGGAACTTGTGAATACAAAACAAGGCAATTAATTACATATATCTTAACATTGTGTGTTCGTAGTATACAAATGGTGAATTTTTAAAAGGTAAATTGTGAACATTTAGTATGTAAATTGTGCAAATTTTACTATGGACCGCGGTCTATAATGCATTGAAGTCCAGGCATCAAAATAGTACCGTTTATTTTAATGAAAAGAAACGGCATCCGTTCCACAAAAAGTAACTCTGTGTGTATAACATATTCAATTTCATTTTATATACACTATAGTTTCATTTCAACACAACTACAGTTTCTTTTCGATATAACTACAGTTTCATTTGACATTATACCATCAAATATGTGAAACTGTTATTTAATTTCATTTTATATACACTATGGTTTCATTGCAACACAACTACAGTATCATTTTGATATAACTACAGTTTCATTGGACAATATGCACTCAAATATGTGAAAGTGTTATTCAGTTTCATTTTATATACACTATAGTTTCATTACAACATAATAAGAGTATCATTTCGATATAACTACAGTTTCATTGGAAAAATATATACACTCAAATATGTGAAACTGTTATTCAATTTCATTTTATATACACTGCAGTTTCATTTCAACACAACTATAGTTTCATTTCAAGTCAACTACAGTTTCATTATAAGATAAAAACAAATGTGAAGCATTTTCATTTGAGATACATTATAGTTTCATTTACGGGGTCCGTTAAGATGTGACGGCAGCCGTTTCTTTACTTAAATAAACGACGCCGTTTTTGCCATGGTCCATGATATAACGACCATGTAAATTGTGTATAGGTTTACCTTGCAAGGTGGAACGGATCCACAGATTAATTTGTGTTCTGTCATTTATCCCAAATTTACTAATCTAACAATCACTCTATTTAATTATTATTGTTTAACAGCACAAATCCAGATTAAGCCTGACATTAAAAAAAAAAAAAAGTTAAACATGTAGATAAAACAAAGTCATGTATTTTAATGGCCCTTCATAAGTTTCTTACATAAATGAGACATCAAAATGCACATGCTAAATTTTTAGGGTGGTTTATGTACTACGAAATGAGACACTATTAGAAAACTAGTGTTTACTGTCCAACATTTATGTTCAACAATCAAATTGGTCAGTTGATAGGGAAAATCGAAACTTTTCGACAGTATAGAGAGAAGGTGGATAACATGGTTGGTATTTCCTTCTAATTGATGTAGTTGGATGGAGATCCAGTCGTTATACTGTGGAGCATGGTCATTGTGGACCATGGGTCATGTTGATACTGCAGTTGTGTTGAACTGATACTGCAGTTGTGTTGAAAGGATACTGCAGTTGTGTTGAAAGGATACTGCAGTTGCGCAGAACAGAGGCCGTGTTATCCATCTGGGACTGCAGTTGTGTTGAATGGATACTACTTTTGTGTTGAACGGATGAATGACCTCTGTTTCGTGCAACTGCAGTTTCCTTTCAACACAACTGCAGTATCTTTTCAACACAACTGCAATATCCGTTCAACACAACTGCAGTATCAGTTATGATTATGGTCCACAATATAATTTGCCATGGAGATCCAAATCTAAAAACTAAGTTGGTCTTTTGTTATATTGGACAGAAAGATTTTCCTTAAACAATTAGATGAAAAATTGAAATATTGGATTTGACCATTTACTAACTAATATGGTAGGTATTTCCTTCTGATTGATGTTGATGGAGATTCTAACATATAAAAAAAAAAGAATAAAAAAAAAAAGAAAGTTAGTTGGTTAGTAGTATAAACCTTTTGTTACGTTGGACGGAATGTTTCCCAGTGAACCATTAGACGAAAATTTGAAATAATGAATTTGCCCATTTACTGAATATATGGTTGATATTTGCTTCCAATTGATATTGTTGGATGTGATTATTCTAACCTAAAAATTAATTAAGTTGGTTAGTAATATAGACCTTTTGTTACATTGGACGGAAAGTTTCCATGTAAACCATTAAATGAAAATTTAAAATATTAAATTTGACCATTTACCGATTAACAATGTTGATAAGAATTTCAATTATATATAAAAATTCTATTTGCGTATTTCAGCCTATTTTCAAGTTTTTTTTCCATTTCTACTCCTCTTCTATGGTCTAGGGTTTATTTTCTTGCTGCAAATAAGCATTGTTAACAACTTATAGGCCCTGTTTGGTAAATGGCTGTTGGTTGATTGGGTTGGCTGTTTGGGTTAGAAAGTATGATTTGTTGATAATATTAGCTGATTGTAAAAAGTTGTTTGATAAATTGGCTGTTAGCTGATAGCTATTTGGTATAATTTCTTTTCTCAAAAAGCTAATTGAAAAGGCTGCTTTGAGTAGCCTTTTGAATTTTAGCATTTTGGAGTTACAAAAAGCTTATTAACCAAACAACTAATAGTGGTCAAATAAACCAAAATTGGCTGATAGGCTGATTATTTACCAAACAGGGCCATAAAGTAATATAAGCCAAAGTATATTTCATATTGGGGTACAATTTGAAAATAATAGCTTGTTTAATTTGTGTGTTATAAAAGTATATATACATTTACCTTGTGATTATCTCTTACTATTTGTTGTATATCTTTTATACATGTGTCTTTGAGATGTATATGTATCTTTTTGTCTAACCACAATTTCTTTCAACAAGTCAATTAGGACAACATACTGAATAGTCATATTCGTGCTGTCTAGGCAAGATCTCAAGATTGGAACATTACTCCATCATGGGTTTTAACTATACTGCATCCTCAAAGTTCGGACCCTAGACTTTTGGTTAAATTGAAAAAAACCTATATATGACACTTCTAAGGGTATGAGATGTATGGTTTTTTTTTTTTTTTAAATAAATAAATATAGTAGGTTTATATTGATAACATTCCCTATGGGTAAGAGATGTATGTTTCTTAATAGTAGGTTTGTATTGATAATATATAGGAGTGTCCGTTCGCCATGTCAATAGGTCAGCGAATCACGTAGCTCATGTCTTAGCTCGGGCGACTGGTTCTTTGTTTGTCCTTGGGTCGTGGTTCTCTGTGCCACCGATCTGTATCTCGCATTTGGTTGATTTTTAATGCATTTTACTTTTCCTTTCAAAAAGAAAATATAGGAATGTCGGAAATGGATGTATTATTAATTGTTTCCAAGATCAGAGGTTATATACAAATGATTTTTAGTTGGTGTCGAGGAATTTGTTGAGCAATTACACTTCCTATATGCGAGTTGATGAATATGATTAGGTAGCCATGTAGTAAATGTAAGAATAGAGTACAATTGTCTACTAATGGTGTCATGTTCATTTGTATAAGGAATTTGAACTATATTATTGGATATGAACATGCCACACACTAGACCTGTCCCCAAGTAAATGAGCAATTTTTTAAGGTACGTAGTGAAAGCAATCAATATGAAACAATGGTGCTTGATGTGGGTGGTTCATCATCTATTACGTTTAATGTATAAAACGACCCAGAAGAATATCCACATATAAATGCATAGAATTTTTATGATTTGTTAAACATTGCTATACAATCTTTGTCACCTAGTTATCATATACACGGAAGATGATGAATATAAAGCCAAACTTTAATTTTAATATATCATAACTAGCAATGGATTAAATATTTTAGTACAATAACTATATAATGGATTCAGATAATCGAGTACCATTTAACTATTATGATTTGAAGAAATTTATTTCAAAACTTGGTTATACTAATGAAAAGTTTGATTGTTTGTGTTAAAAATAATTGTATGTTGTGCTATAAGGCTATATTATATTATTGAGAGACATTCTACGTTTTGTGGTGAACCTCAATTTAGACCATGGCTACCTACTTCTATTAATGAGAAATAAGTGCCTAAACCAAAACATATTGTTTTGTGTGTTTGTAAAATAGAAATATACACAACATACTCTAAGCTAAAGAAAGTGAAGCTTCTCTTGATTAAAAATAAAATAAAAAAATAAAAACAAAAAAGTCTTGGTTATAGTTAAGTGTTTAAGGAAAAAAAACTAAAGATTGATTGGAAATAAGTAGGTCGAACTAATTTGATTTAGCATAAACTATTAGTCCCAAAAGTAATTTAGTATACATGATTAGGTTTGAATTTTTGTATTAAAAAAATTAGTTGAACTAAAGTAGACTTGAATAGAAGGAAATATAATAGTATTGAATTGTTGATGTATGATGCATAATAGAAAATAAAATTTACATTCTTTAAAATGTAAAAAATAAAATATAAAAAAAATATGGAGAATACTCTAGTGCACAATATGAACTCTAGAAGTGCAAATCTGCACCTTCACATGGAGAAAACTAAGATTTTTTTTTTTTTTAATATTGTCATATATTTGGTGAAGTTTCACTATATATATGTTTTGCTAGTGATATAAAAGGAGAAGTATATAACTTTAGTAACTACAAAGTACATCCACGATCCTATTTCAAATTAAACAATAATATTATGTATGACATTATTAAACACGACACTTAAATTTTTTTGAGTTTAATAAAAATCCATATCGATGATGGTATATTTTGATAAAAAAAAATTTATTACATAGGTTGTAAGGTTAACTCCAAAAATTGTGATTTCTTTAAGAGGTGATGGGGAGATTTGAAGAAGAACCCAAATATATAATTGCCTAACTATGGATCGGATACATGCTCACACGAGCAAATTTGGTTTTAGAATTCTTGATAGGTGATGTGTTAAAGACCTGTAAAAGCAAAAGGTATTAGCATCATGCATCTAGTCATCTAGTGGAAGGTGATGGATATCCAACTCCATACTTTCCTAGCTAGCTAATCTTTCTTTTCCCAGTATGTACCTACGTATCTCACCATGTAGCTAGTGGTCCTAAATCTTTAGCTATCATTTCTCAAAGGGAAACCTAAAAGTATTATTGGAGGGTAAACCCTGGCTTTTGATCATAGCTGATAAATGATCACACAATAAGATAAATTAATTTTGATTGTTCATAATTGATCGACTCAATCCAAAAATATTGAAATTCAAATTCACAATCTTGTGATGACAAGTTTATATCCATAATCAGCTTGGTTGAGGTTATCCCTTTATTTATTGATTTTCATTCACCTATTCATAGGGATGAGCATAGTTCTAAATTAACCTACCAATAGTATGCACCGGAACCAAAATTGTACAAATGATTTTGGTTTCGGTTTCTTGTTCCAGTTTGCAATTTATTGGGAAAATTAAATGTTTCAATTAGGATCAATATATATATAATTTTAGAATTTAAAAATCTCACAAAAAATGGAATTTAAAAAAATAATAAAAAATCTGATTTGAACTAAAATTGAATCTGTCATAATATAGTATCTGTTCATAACTATTCTCATGTGGGAATGTAAATCGGGTGCCACTAGACCACAAGGTCTTTGACACCGAACTAGGGTTATGTCTAACTACTTATTTGTCCTATACTATTGTTACCTACATGTTTATTCTCACACAATCTACCTATTATCCATGATAATTTATTACTTTCCATTATCATAACTATTACATATAATACTAGCTTATAGTGGTGTTAGTATTTTTGACGAAAAATACTTTCTTATTGGGAGAAGAAGAATGAAAAGTATTTTTGACAAAAAAAAAAAAGAAAATATTGAGAATATAAATAGTTTCATATCTTATGAAATGAATAAGAATAGGATTTTGAAGATTTTTGATTGAAGACAAAGAGTTGAATTGAATATAAATGGAGTTTAGAAAATGGTTTCCATAACCAAATAACCAATGAAACGCTAGCAAGTAAGCTGAATCAAAGACGCAACATACCACTCAAAAGTTGAGACATTGATGGATTGTATGAAGAAGCTAAGAACATAAATATATAATTGCCAGCAGCTTTCCATGTCTGATTTGTGTCGTTGCCTTAGACAATTTTTAAAGTTTGAAGGGTCACTTTATGGTCATATCGACCAACTTTTTAGGGCCAATTTATCTTATACTATTAAAAAAAATGTTTTATGCTGACTAATAACACTCTTCACGTACGAAAATTAGGCCACCCACATACTTTTGTTTTATTCATAATTCAGGTTTCCTAATTTTGTTGGACCGCATAAACTCGCTTTCAGATCTATGAAAAGATAAATTAAGTCAATTTAGTTTCGAAACTCAATACTAAACTGTATACTTTTATACACAAAGAACCTAGCCCAAACTTAAACCCCTAAAAACATCCCCATTAATGATTTTTGGGAAGGTTTTTGCAGCTTTTAGATCTATGTAGAGGAGAGAGAATGTTGAATTTCTACTTCAAGACCTTGGTTTCTGTGGGTCCCGTAGGAGAAAGAAACATCAAAGAGAGACGCAATGCTGTGCATTTGGAGCACAGACAGCGCCCAACCGGGCGCGTTCAGTGCACACCACAGTTGGCGCATTAACTGCTTTGCTTTTTCTTTTTTTTTGTGGGTCCGGTAAGAGAAAGAAACATCAAAGATTTGCTTCTTTTTTTCCCCTCTTTTTCCTACTTCTCTATCCCTCGTCCCTCTCCTAGTTGGCACCTCAAAAACCTAAAAAAGAAAAAACAAACCATGACTATTAAATTAATAGGGATGACAATGGGTCGGGGTGGGTCGGGGAGGGTTACATCCATCACCTTACGTTTTCTCCACCAACCCGCATTGGGTGGACTTTTTCAAAACCCACCCCACCCCACCGGGTGTGGATGCACACTACGGATATCCACAACTTATCAACTTATTATTTTGTACAAAAAAATATTTAAATTACTTTCACATAATAAAATAATAAAATTCATTACTTATACTAAAACATAAAATAATAGAAATATTCCAATATAATAACTAAATTGTTAGTTTTTAAAAATAAACTTAGTAGCTTAGATATAAAAATAGTAAAAAGTTACCCAAAGTTATTGAAACTTTTATAATTAACTACGAAGTATATACTACTACTACTTATTTTACTATTGGAAAAAGTGTCAAATTAAACCCCTAATTATAGTGGATAGTGCAATTGAGCCCCTAAGTAAAAAAGCTCCATTAAAATCCCCTAAACCGGTAAACAAGTGCAATTGAGTCCTAAATGACTTGTTTAGCAGGTTACTAAGTGCAATTAAGTCCTAAATGACTTGTTTAGCAGGTTACTAATTTATATATACACACAAATGGTGAGTCGGGAGGGGTTCTAGGCGAGTTTTGTACATAGGACCCAAATCCAATCCGAGCCACCGCAGCTTTATTTTTTAAGACCAACCCCGACCCACCACCTACTATATCACCCAAAAAATCCAATCTATGCGGGGTGAATTCGGGTGGATATCCGCGGGGCGGATTGAAATTGGCATCCCTAACTATTAAGGATGCGGGGCGGATTGAAATTGGCATCCCTAACTAAGGATGCTCTAATGTTTGTGACAAGAATGGAACACCCACCCAGCCACTCTACTACCGAAAACAAATCTTAAGTTAAACTTCTTATTTACTAACCCAATGCCTCGGAGGCCACCCACATATTCACAAACTTCATTCTTAGCACATATAAACTCAATGTGTGATGCTAAGAAAGTCATTGCATAATATCCACAACCTTCTTTTTTTTTTTTTGGTTGGAGTAATACATACCCATCAAGTTTCTAATTAGCCCATTCAGTTTTGATAAACTAGCACTTACAAGTTCAGTATCTAACAGTCAAATATTCATAATTCACTGGCACAATGAACAATCCTCAAAAGCACAACCATCCATAGTGTTGGGACTATAGGCCCTTCTCCCAATCCAGCTAAACAGCCCAGAGGTGGTCCAAGTTCTATAAATAGCTAATATGATCTTAGTATTGGCAAATTATATACATGAACCAAGTTCTATCTTGTATTGTAAACCTAATCCAAAATAGCAACATATTATGTATTTGTAATTACTATATTACTTGTTTGTAATTAACATTTATGTGTCTTTAATTTATTTACATGCACATAAACTATTATCTTCAGATACAAAATAGGTCAACTGCATACACCTAATTTTTAGATCAGAATCCACAATTCATGATGAACTCTGATCCATATGCACATAAACTATTACAATATGCAGATACAAAATAGATCAAGTGACACCTAATTTTTAGATCAGAATCCATAATGCAAGATGAACTGTGATGAAACAAAAGAAAAATGAGCTTAATGAGGCATAACCCCATTGTAAATCCATCCATCCATCCATGCATCCCTCATCAAATGTACACAAATAAAACTGTAAATCAACCCATCAAATAATAATAATAATAATCTTAGACTAGGAGTTCCTAGGCAAGGAACAATTCCATTTTCCATTCCACCACTTCATTGAAGAGGAGAATGGAAACCAAAAAACAAATGAAACTCTACTTCATTCACATTCACATATATGGCTATATGTACATCTAACAAACTGCACAGTCAACATGTTGTGTTGATATGGTCACCCCAAAAGAAATTAAATCCCTAGGTTCTAGCCAACACCCTCCTCAGTTCTGATTTCTGAGCCTCGCTCAGCCTTGCCGGGTACCTAACGTCAATCTTTATCCGTAGATTTCCCTTCCTGCGAGGTTCTTTAGAAATCGGCATTCCTTCGTTTGGGACAACTACCTCGTACCCAGGTTTGACAATTTCAGTCAATGGGATCATAAGATTTCTGCGGTCCAGCGTTGTCACTTCCAGAGTTTTCCCGGTTAGAGCTTCAAGAAGCGATATTTCCTTACTAACAATCAAATCATTACCATCCCTAACAAAAACAGCGTGAGGTTTCTCGTCAACCACAAAAACAAGATCTGCTGGAATGACACCAGGTTCTTGATTGCCCTTCTCCAGGAAAGTTATCTTTGTGCCTTTCTTCCAACCAGGTTTTATCTCGATTGTCAGAATCTCCTCCATGCTTCGGAGTGTGCTGCAATAAGACAATACTGATATATATCAATATAAAGAGCAAAATTTGTGGTTGTAAATACAAAATATGAATATGCATATTCATACTAAATACCCAAGCTTGTTCAGAGAAATTAGAATTATACCACACAGAATAGCATTTTATGCACCTCCCCAGGAAGTAATTTGGGGATTATAATACAGCTGCAAGTAACAAGACATCACACACAAATTTATGTATGAAAAAAATAATATACGACACTCAAATACTCCATAATCATATGTTTAAATACATATGTTTATATTTTGGAGAAAAAAAATTTGCCCAACACTTGATGTAAAAATCAACAACAAATTTAAGTTGATAAGCTGTGACATTTGTTTCACAGCTTCTCATCAAACAATACTTTTGCAAGACTTGGACAGGTACAATGTACAGAACAATTCAAGATAAACAAAGCCAACTATCTTAAAGGATATCAAAAGCATTAGATATTTTGCAGGATTGTTTCTGATCAAGTAGCCACAAGTACAGAGAATATCAACAGTAATTTCAGTCATCCCCCCATCTGCTTCTAAACGAACTCATAAACTTGTTTATCAAACATAATAAAAGCCAATGTTGCAGAAAGTGCTGGGCACAAGTCAGGCACCTGGGGGGTGCCTAGGCGGCCAAGAATTTTAAAAAAAAAAAAGAAAAAAAAGAAAAAAAAAAAAAGAAGAAAGTATCTGAGCTCTGGACGGCACTATGTATCTGAGCTCTGAGCAGTGTACTATTGTAGTTAAAGGATGTATAAATGTATAACTTAGCAACTAGTGATATGATTGTTGAGTACAAGCTGGTTGCTTGTGGAATATCAAAGAGGAGCAGGTGAGGCCAGTGATGACAACGTGCAGCAGTCCAGCAGAGCAGGCGGCGACAGCTGGAGGAGCAGTGGATGATGGACGATTGGCTCTGTAAAGTGTGGATGGCGACACTGAGCCCTAGACGAAGCTATGCTTTGCTGTTTAATTTTTATTATTATTTACTTTTTTGGTTTTAGCCGATGGACGCTAGGGATTTGGGAGAATTAGGAAATTTGGCTTATTTTGCACTTTCGCTCAAAATGACATCATTTTGAGCAAAACAAGCCAAATTAAAAGGAAAAAAAACTCAGATGACTCGGTCGAGTTGGGTGCCTAGTTGGCCGGCCAACTAAAAGGCGCCTAGGCTTGAAATGCCCCCTCAGCCTAGGGGAACCTAGGCAGCCGCCTAGGCCAATTTTTACAACAGTGATAAAAGCTTCTTATAAAGAATCTTTTTGTATGCTCTTTCTAAAATACTCCCTTTGTTCCACTTCACGTATCATGTTTACTATTGTCAAACTAATTATTTCTTCATCATTTATTTTCTTTAATGTCACTTATAATTTTTAAATTTGATTCTTTGTGTTTAATAGTACTATTAATGTAGTTTCTAAACATATAAATTTTTTATAGTACTACTAAAAATTAAATTGTAAATAACATGAGGTCATGAGTAAGTCTCATTAACTGAACTAGACTCAAAATGGGATGGAGGAAGTAGATTGCTTTTGCCTATTAATTAGTTGGGCCAAACAATCACTAAAATGGTTCAGAAAAAACCTGTTAACAGTGATTAGAGTATCAGGCAGGCACAATATATAGAACAAATTTTGGTACTTTATAGTTGCATATATGGGAGTTATTGGGAAGGATGCATAACTACGAAGGTTGAAAGAGCTTGTGCACCTAGCAAAACTGCAAATAACATAAATTTTAAGCAATTTCTATGGAAACACACAATAACAGGTGTGAAATCAGAAAAATCTGTGTTTCTTACTTGCATTTTCTACAATGGCATGCTGCCATATATATACATGTTGGAAACCTCTACACTATTGATGTCATTTCATCTTTCTATGCTACACTATTGAAGACATTTCATCTTTCTATACTACTGATGCCATTTCATCTTTCTATGCTACACTATTGAAGCCATTTCATCTTTCAAGGCATAATATAATAATTCTCAACATCCCCCCTCAAGCTGGAGCGTGAATATCAAAAGCTCCAAGCTTGTTACACAAATATTCAACTCTAGGACCTCTTAAAGCTTTGGTGAAGATGTCAACCAACTGATCATTTGTACCTACAAATGAGGTAACAATTTCCCCGGATGCAATCTTTTCACGAACAAAATGACAATCAATCTCAATGTGTTTTGTTCTCTCATAAAAGACAGGATTAGATGCAATATGCAAAGCTGCTTGATTGTCACACATCAGTTTAATCGGCCCTTTCATGTAGAATTTTAATTCAGATAGGAGATGCTTTAACCAGATTAGTTCACATGTTCCCAAGGCTATTGACCGATATTCTGCCTCTGCACTAGATCGAGCCACCACATTTTGCTTCTTATTTTTCCAAGATATTAGGTTGCCTCCAAGAAAAACACAGTATCCTGATGTTGATTTTCTATCCCAAGGGCATCCAGCCCAATCTGCATCAGTATAACCAATAATCTCTGTATTTCCATGATCCTTGTATAACACTCCGGTCCCGGGAGACTTCTTGATGTATTGTAGAATCCTTATGACAGCATCCCAATGGCTGTCACATGGAGAGGCCAAAAACTGACTCACAATACTCACTGCAAAAGAAATGTCAGGACGGGTGACACTCACAATACTCACTGCAAAAGAAATGTCAGGACGGGTGACGGTTAAGTACAACACTGCAAAAGAAATGTCAGGACGGGTGACGGTTAAGTACAACAGTTTTCCAACCAACCTTCGACGGGTGACGGTTAAGTACAACAGTTTTCCAACCAACCTTCGACATCTTCCTGGATCTGAAAAGAGTTTCCCTTGTTCTGGTACAAGCTTAATATTAGGATCCATGGGAGTATCAATTGGTCTACAATCAAGCATACCTGTTTCCTCTAATATGTCTAAAGCATATTTTCGTTGAGATATACAAATCCCTTGCTTTGACTGGGCAACTTCTATCCCTAAGAAGTATTTTAATTTTCCAAGATCTTTTGTTTCAAAGTGTTTGAAAAGATGTTGCTTTAACTGGACCATTCCTTCCGCATCATTTCCTGTGATAACAATATCATCAACATAAACAACAAGATAAATACTTTTACCTTGTTGATGCCGATAGAACACAGAATGATCCACTTTGCTCCGAATTAACCCAAAATCTTGTAGAACTGTGCTAAAGCGTCCAAACCAGGCACGTGGAGACTGTTTCAATCCATAAAGAGAGCGTTTTAGTTTGCAAACCAGGTTAGTCTCCCCCCTTTGAGCAACAAATCCAGGAGGTTGCTCCATATACACTTCCTCTTTGAGATCCCCATGTAAGAATGCATTCTTGATGTCTAACTGGTATAGAGGCCAATGATGTATAGCAGCAATAGAGAGAAAGATCCTGATGGAAGAGATCTTGGCCACAGGTGAGAATGTATCGGTGTAATCAACGCCAAATACTTGAGTGTACCCCTTGGCTACAAGTCGAGCCTTGAGTCTGTCTATCTGTCCATCTGGTCCAACTTTGACGTTATAGACCCATCGACAACCAACAACTGTTTTGCCAGGAGGTAATGGAACCAAGTCCCAAGTTCCCGAGGAATGTAAAGCAGCCATTTCATCTACCATAGCTTGTTGCCAACCAGGATGAGAAAGAGCCTCTTTAACCGATTTAGGAACATAAACAGATGATAAACTAGAGATGAAGGCATTATAAACAGGGGGAAAACGGTGATAAGAGACAAAATTATATATAGGATAGGGATTGCGAGTAGACCTGTTACCTACCCGACTAGCAATGGGAGGACTGGAAACTGGAGCAGGAACCGCATCCAAGGGAAGAGACAGCTCAGGAGATGAATCAGCAGGTTCAATGTTTGCAGCAGTAGTGGTTGGTGGCAATGTTGACCGACGATGATAGGTGAACTGGAATGGAGAAACAGTGTGTGTTTGTGATGGATTGGGAGGTAGGACACTAGGAGGTAGTGGCATTTCTATCCCGCCTTCAAACGAGGGAACTGGTAGGACATCAGGAAAAGGATCCACAACCCCTGTAGAGTCAGATGAAAAGAATGGAGTGTTTTCAAAGAAGGTAACATTTGGTGATACATAAAACCGCCGTGTGTCAGGGCAATAACATCTGAAACCTTTTTGAACCCTAGAGTACCCCACAAAAATACATTTCAAAAACTTGGGTGCGATCTTATCACGACCAGGAGTAATATCATGAACAAAACAAGTACAACCAAAAACCTTAAGTGGAAGTTTGTGTAATGGCTCTTGAGGAAACAGTAGGTTGTAAGGTATTTTGCCGTGTAAAACAGATGATGGCATACGGTTAATAAGATAACATGAATGAAGGATAGCATCTCCCCAGAAACAAGAAGGGACCTTATAGTGAAGAAGCATAGTCCTAGCAGTTTCCACTAGATGTCTATTCTTCCGTTCAGACACACCATTTTGTTGTGGGGTGTTCGGACAAGAAGACTCATGGAGAATACCCTCCGATTCAAGAAGGGTAGTCAAAGGAGTATTGAAATATTCCTTGGCATTATCACTCCGAAGAATTTTAATACACTCCAAACTAATTTTTAATTTCATTATGAAACTTTTGAAAGATGTGAAACAGTTCAGAACGTCGTTGCATTAGGAAAACCCAAGTACAACGAGAAAAGTCATCAATAAAAGTAACAAAATACCTAAAACCTAACACAGATGCGACACGACTAGGACCCCAAATATCACTGTGAACTAAAGAGAAAGGAGATGAAGATACTTTATTGACCCGTTCAGGAAATGAGGTTCTAGAATGTTTTCCATACTGACAAGATTCACACTCTAGTGAAGACAACTTTGAGAGATTTGGTTCAAGTTGTTGCAGTTTCTTCAAACTCGGATGACCTAGACGACAATGAGTAAGAGAAGGAGAAATAGTAGCACTACAGACAGCGGAAGCAGGAGTAGATAAGCGGTATAGTCCTTTTGATTCATACCCCGAGCCAATCGTCTTCCCCGAACGACGGTCCTGTATAATAACAGAATCAGAAGAAAATGTAACTAGGCAATCCAGAGAGTGAGTAAGTTGACGAATGGAAATCAAGTTAAAAGGACATGTAGGTATGTACAGAAGTGATGATAAAGGTAAATTAGGAAGAGGCCGTGCTTTACCAACACCATGAGCAGTACATATGGATCCATTACCAAATACAATTGATGGAAGAGACTTAGAATCTGTGAAGTGAGTCAATAAAGAAGAATTACCACAGATATGTTTAGAAGCACCTGAATCAAGGACCCATGATCCAAGAGAGCCAGATNTGTGAGCTACAGGAGTGACAACAGCAGCTTGGGCACTAGCTTTAAATCGGGCAAACTCTTCATATTCTGTAAGAGAGATAGTTTTAGAACCTGAATCCTGTTTGAGCTCAGCCACATTTGTAGGGGCAAGCACCGGTCTCCCATGCAGCTTCCAGCATCGATCCCGTGTGTGTCCATATCGATTGCAGTAATCGCAATATCTAGTGTTTTTCTGCCCACTACGGTCTTTATTTCGGTTGCCCAAATGGTTACCTCGACCTCCTTCGATCACAAGAGCAGATTGGTCTGTGGTGGGTGCAGAAGTCTCACCAGGAAAGGAAGTCGCTTGAAAAAGGCGTTTGAACAATTCTTGGATCCCTGGTACGACATTATCTCCAAGAATCTGGTTTCGAGTATTCTCAAACTCAGGGCCTAATTTAGATAAAACAAAAACAACAAAAAATTTTTCACGTTGGGCAATCTGTTCCGCAGGTGTCCCTCCAGTTGGTAATAGCTTATTAAACTCAGTTAATAAACTTTGAGTTTTCCCAAGAAAGGCTTCCATACTCATACAATCCTTCTTTAAGTTAACCAAATTATTAACAACTGTGTAACATTGAGAAACATCATTAGTGTATAAGGACTTGGCTTGATTCCATACCTCAACACATGATTTAAAAACTCTGAACAGTTGAATTAACTCAGGTGAAAGGGATTGCCACAAGAGACTACAAAGTTGGGCATCCACTCTTTTCCAAATTGCCTTCTCATTTTCTGGAACCTTTTCTTCCCCCTTTTCCAAATGGTCACTAACACCTTGGCCCATAAACCACATTTCAACAGCATCGGACCACGAATGGTAGTTTTGTGACCCACATAATTTTTCAGAGGTAATAACTGGATTTCCAGATAAATTTGGCACAAACACTGAGCTAGAAATAACATTCTCAACACTGTCAGAAGTTTCCTTAATACCAGTTGAAGACATGGTTGACAAAAAGGAATATTAGCAGGTGAGTGAGAGAGTACCGTTGACCGGAATATTTTGCTGGAACAGTGCCTTTGACCGGAACAGTACCGTTGACCAGTGTTGACCGGCGTTGACCAGCGTTGACCGGCGACTGCGAAGGATCTGGAAAAACACTGCTAGATACGTCTCCTCGAAACGAACCCAATGGAGAAAACGGCACCTTGATCGGAGGAGAAAGATGACCGGAAAACAGTCGCTGTTTTTACGCCACTGCCGGAAAATATTTGGAAAAAGAAAAACCAGAAGAAAAACAGCCTAGGAAAGAGGCTCTGATACCATGTGAAATCAGAAAAATCTGTGTTTCTTACTTGCATTTTCTACAATGGCATGCTGCCATATATATACATGTTGGAAACCTCTACACTATTGATGTCATTTCATCTTTCTATGCTACACTATTGAAGACATTTCATCTTTCTATACTACTGATGCCATTTCATCTTTCTATGCTACACTATTGAAGCCATTTCATCTTTCAAGGCATAATATAATAATTCTCAACAACAGGAATAACTCATAAGCTCTATTCTGATTATAGGATCATGTGATTATAACTGGCATAAGGAAAGATTTTCTTGACACAAGAATATTTCTTATATCCTAAATAATAAACGTGATAGAAGAAAATTTGGAAAGAATAAGAGCTGTGACTGAAATACCGGGCAAATCAGCCCAAACTGACTTAATTTGCTTTATAAACCTTAGAATTAAACAATGTTTCTGATATAAATTCCTCAATGGCACACTACTAAGCTTAAATGCATAGAGAAAATCTCAGTGTGCTATCTTAATTTATGTAGAAGTTTAAAACAGCAAGACAAAATAGAAGGCTGGGATTGCTTGAAACTTGGAACAAGAAGAAAGTCAATGAACTTAAACTAAAATGTCTTACAACTACTGGCCTAAAGCTTATGTTTCTATAAATATTGGATTATCCAACTAAAATGGAAGAAGTACACAATTCTCAAACTCATTTGGTTTACCTTCAATTATAATTTTCATAATGAACTGCGACAACACATCAAAACTAGGTTTTCATGGAAAGAATACTTTAAGAGGTGGCCGATAACTTACTCAATTATAGAGATCAAGACCCAGTTACACATTTAACCTAAAGCATGGCACAAAGTACAATGAAAAGACAACAAAGTTTGACTATTGCAGATAGAAAATCCTAGATATACTTTTAAAAAGTAAATATTGATTACTCTTAATAGAATAATGATAACATCTCATTTAAAAGAAACTATGGTCTGATTTGGTGATTTTCAACATAAAAGTACTTTGAAAATAAGTACATGAAAATTTCTAAATGTGCTCCCTTTCTTTAGATCCCACAGTAAAGAGCATCTAAGCAAAGGTCCAATAGCAAAGTCAATGTATACTCTCAAATAATAGGCAACCAATAGTTGAAGCATTATATGCTTGAGGAATTTAAAAGAAAAGGTAAGATTTTCCTGTATTAAATATATATTATATTTAAGGCATTAATTAAGTTTGCAAGTTTGACTAGACTAATTAAGTAGTTTGGTCAAACTAAATGACTAGATGTTGTTTGCTTTACAGAATGCATGCCTATATTGATGCAATATAGCATGTATAATTTTCTTGTTAACAAAAATATACGCCATCCAAAGTTCTGAGCTAAGTAGGGGCCAAAACATCTAACTCTCCCTGCAATTCTACCATCCTAGAGGCAACACAAACACGAAGATACCAACTATGGTGGAAGTACACCCGATCTTCTATAGCTTCCATTGCAACAAGGTTAGGCTACATGTCATTAAAAAAAACTACACATATTGAAAGCATTAGATCAACCTTATACTGCCAGCAGTTTCAGAGGAAGCCAGAGAAGAGAAAGTGGAGCTATTAGTGGATATTGTGTTTGAAATAATATTTTCTTCAAGGCAGTACCATGGGCCCACACAAATAGATTATAATAATCTCAACACATATGCTTTTTTAAGCAAAGAAACACCTGTTATTGAATATGTATCACTAGAGAAGAAGTTGGCACTTGGATGTTATCATGGGAGCTTCATGTCCAAGCTTTTTTTTTTTTGTTTTCATTTCTTGATAGGTGCATTGATATACAACCAGGATCTATAGTTATCTCATTCTCATATACTACGTTGCGAGTATGATTAGATAAACACAGTTTGAAATTGGCCTTGTTTGGTAAATAATCAGCCTATCAGCCAATTTTGGCTTATTTGACCAAAATTAATTGTTTGACTTGGTTAAAAAATTAAAATAATTGTTTGGTTAATAAGTTTTTGTAACTACAAAATACTAAAATTCAAAAGGCTACTCAAAGCAGCCTTTTCAATTAGCTTTTTGAGAAAAGAAATTATATCAAACAACTATAAGTTAAGAGCTAATTTACCAAATAACTTTCTACAATCAGCTAATGTTATCAACTAATCATACCTTCTAACCCAATTAGCCAACCTAATCAGCTAAGCCATTTACCAAACAGGGTCTTTATGAAATATAACTCTTAACATGCTATGGAAATTCTTTATAATCCATTTACACTACCTTCTCTACACCTAAGAGAAGCTTTTCAAATTTGTAGCATCCAAAAGAATAAGGTGATATCCCAAAATCATTTAGAAGAAAGCACAAAAACTGCTCCACTACGACAGCATAGAAGAAACAGGCACAGAAAGAGAAGCTACACCTTTCACAATACACTAAACATAAACCAATAGCTCAGCATCCAATTATACTAAACAGTAATGAAGCCAAGAATGCAAGAGCAATGAGCAAAAGTAAACAGCACATCAAGAAAAATCAGATCTTTGCATCTAAATATGACAAACCCTAGCCCTAAATATATAACAAAATCCGAAATTTCTCTGTTACTAGAAAAAAAAATGGCTTTAAACATTACCCATAATAATCGAGAATCGTCCTGGAGATCTTCATTTTCTTCTCAGCCCCCTTGTACAAGTCCTCCAAACTACATTGCAACTCATTCTCCACCGGCGGCGCCTTCCTCGGTGTAGTCCCAGGGCGCGTTCCAGTGCTAGTTCCGGAGAAGTCAGCCCCAGTGCTCCTGAAGAACCCATCCCTAGTCCCCCTGGCCCGCCCATTACTCTCGGAAGAGGACCCACCAAACAACTCGGCGTAAATATCATCCGCATCCCTAGGGTTAAACCTAAAGGAGGGATTGGGATGCGGCTGAGTCCGGAAGTGGTGGGGTCCGCTGCGGGGAGGCGGTGGGACCTGGCCGGACTTGAGCGCCTCCTCGCCGTAGAGATCGTAAATTTGGCGCTTCTGGAGATCGCTGAGGACATCATAGGCCTCGGAAATCTGCTTGAACTTGGCCTCGGCCTCGTGCTTCTTGGGGCCAGGGTTCTTGTCGGGGTGCCAGATCATGGCGAGGCGACGGTAAGCTTTGCGCAAATCATCGTCGCTGGCGTTGCGGTTAACCTTGAGAATGTTGTAGTAATCGACCCCCATTTAGGGCAGGGCAGGGCGTCGGCGGCTGATGAGGATTGAGGAGGAGAGTAAAACAAGAAGAGTGGAGCTATGGCGGAGGATCAACAGGCAACAGCAGCAGCTAATAGCTATAGAGCATCAAAGGGCTAAGGTAAAAGAGAATCTATTAATTGTGTGTTTTTGGGGGGTTAATAGTCCGTAACTTAATATGCTCTTTGGAGACGTGTAGAAGTGGAAGGTAAAGGCCGTGGACGGGGCGATTTTGTGGGGAACCACGTTTAGGAGCTCTACCCTTGTGAGATTTTTTTTTTTTTGAGTCATTTTCATTTTCAATCAACTTCATTAATTTTTCTCACATTACAATCAGTCTTATTTAGTCATTGTCACTTTTAGTTTAACATTAAAATTTTCGTCAAATAACCGTCCAAAACAAGGGTATTTTGATATTTTCATGTTTTGATTATCTCCTTTTATCTTTTGCAGTGATTTTCCTTACACATTTTCATCCAATGAAGAGGTCCGGTGGCTTTCGCCGGACCTCTTCATTGGACAAAAATGTGTAAGGAAAACCACTACAAAAGGTTAAGGAGATGACCAAAGCATGAAAAGAACAAAAATAGCCTTGTTTTGGACGGTCATTTAGCGAAAATTTTAACGGTGGACTAAAAGTGACAAGGACTAAATAAGACTGGCCGCAATGTGACAATTCATGTGAACCCAATTTTAGATCATCTTCATTCAACTATGTTGCATTTACTATTTCTGAACAATTCAATGTTGCATGTGAACCCAAACATGTGGTGAATCTTTGAAAACAGTAAAGAACACATGAATGATGATGATATGCAAACTGAGAAATTTGAGTGGACACTTTAGTGTAAAGAAAGAATTGTACACTAATGGCCAAAGTTTTGATCAATAGCAAGAAGTCACCACAATGTTTTTTTGGCCAAAGCTATTCATATAGCATGCCATGTAATCAATATGGTGTATTTCGGACTAGGCACTAATAAGACTTATGTAATTTTCACTACAAAAAGAAATGCACATAGATATCGGTTGGTTTAAGGGCAAAAAATGTTGTTGAAGAAGGCATTGTTATAGACCTCACTCAAAGACAACAGTTTAAAATCATTGTCTTATATATCAAAGATAACGGTTAAAAATTATAGTCCATTGTCTTTTTCATAATGGCCTTTAACCTTATTTCAGTTATTTGATTGTAAGCATATGCAATAATAATAGTTCATCCAAACACTACAAATACAAAATGTAAAGAACGGCATAATACAAATAAGTTAAATATATATTTCAAAATACACAACAGTTCACATGATCATCTACTACACTGTAGTACGTTGTGAAACCCAAACTGGTGTTCATTCGAAACACAATCACCAAGTCTAAATAGTTCACAAAATTCTGCATTCCTACTCTATAGGACTTGATACACAATCTGCCCATTCGAAATACATTAGATCAATATCCATTGCGAAATAATTAGACTGTGAGAACTACATCTCAAAAATATATGAATATTAGATATACCAAAACTTTCCTATATATTACTCAACATAACCACAATATGATAAATTCTATAAAATAAATTTTAACAAAGAAATATGATAAAAATCTTACTATTGCTTGAATAGATCCCTTATCATCAATTATATGTCTCATGTATACCATTACATAGAAACTACATTGGTTACTAAATGAGATGAAGGGCATACCAACGAGAATCAAATTGAGCTATAAGTGGAATGCTAGAGGTTGGGCATACCACCGAGAACCATTAGGAAAAACCCACCCTCTTTCACTCTCTCCTCTTAGATAAGCAAATATGAAATGTATAGATTCACACCTTATAATTAAAGCATATGCTCCATCCAACTAAAAGCCTAAATTGATAGTTGGACTGCACATTTATGTTTATATTATATTTATGCTCACACGCCCCCTCACGTGTGCGGGCCGATTGACTTTGATGGGCTCCAAGCAACACGTGGACCATAGACTTCTTTCTTTACGGGTGGCGCAGAGTTTCGAACCCATGACATTTTGCATGACTTTGATACCAAATTGAATATTGTGCTCCATCCAACTAAAAGCAGCCTGGCTCTGATACCAAATTGAATCATGTGCGCTGATAGTTGGACTGCACATATATTTATGCTCACACGCCCCTTCAACGTGTACGGTGGATTCCAAGCAACACGTGGAAGTCTCTTTTTTTGGGTGGCGCGGAGATTCGAACTCATGATCTTTGACATGGCTCTGATACCAAATTAAAGCATGTGCTCCATCCAATTAAAAGCCTAAAATAAAAATAGGGAAAATGGCATCTTTAGTCCCTGAGTTATAGGGGTAGTGTAGACTCAGTCCCTGAGTTATGGCTGTATGCGAGTTTAGTCCCTCAGTTATTCGCAAAGTGGCGAGTTTAGTCCCTGGCCATTAAATTTGACGAAAAAATTTAAAAATATTCAAAATTTGAGGGGTAAAATAGGAAATTCACATTTTATTATTCTTCTTATATCAAAATCACTTTTACAACATTATTTTTCACTTCTTAGCCTAATTATTTTCAAGATTTTTCATTTTTAAAAGCATTTTAATAACTTTCAAATGACTTGTTAGGAACCTGACTCTCGTATAACACACTTAAAACTTAGCACAAATAAAGAAATGCATGATCATTGTATTTAGGTGTATGAAACACACTATCCTAACAAGTTTTTATCTTTTTACTAAGCAACAAATGTAATAAAATTAAAACTTTTGAGATAGGATAGTGTGTAAAAAAATCTCAAAAGTTTTAATTTTATTACATTTGTTGCTTAGTAAAAAGATAAAAACTTGTTAGGATAGTGTGTTTCATACACCTAAATACAATGATCATGCATTTCTTTATTTGTGCTAAGTTTTAAGTGTGTTATACGAGAGTCAGGTTCCTAACAAGTCATTTGAAAGTTATTAAAATGCTTTTAAAAATGAAAAATCTTGAAAATAATTAGGCTAAGAAGTGAAAAATAATGTTGTAAAAGTGATTTTGATATAAGAAGAATAATAAAATGTGAATTTCCTATTTTACCCCTCAAATTTTGAATATTTTTAAATTTTTTCGTCAAATTTAATGGCCAGGGACTAAACTCGCCACTTTGCGAATAACTGAGGGACTAAACTCGCATACAGCCATAACTCAGGGACTGAGTCTACACTACCCCTATAACTCAGGGACTAAAAATGCCATTTTCCCATAAAAATATATAAAAACATTTATGTGTAAACAAAGATTACTAAATCATTATTTCAAAAAAAAAAAAGTAGAAGAAGAAGAAGAAAAGATTACAAGATCATCCTAATGTAGAAAGTGTGACCCGAGGTCCATAACATTAAATACATTTTAAAAAAAAGTAGGATGCAAAGAGTAAAATAGTACCCTTGGACAAATTAAAAGAACAAAGAATATAATGCACATAGGTGGAAGAGAATGGTAGCAAATTAGCATACCTTATCACTCAGTTATCAGCATTCAACCATTTTACATACTCAAGTAGACCTCCAACATAACAGTACTCATTTCATTAGCTCTTCTCTGTGTCCATGTCCTCTTTCTTTAGCACAATAGTTAGCTGCAAAACAAAAGAAACACCAATTAATAGAGTTAATTCTATTTTTGGTCCTAGATTTATAAGAGTCGTTCCACTTTTAGTCCTTTTTTTTTTCAAAACATCCTATATTAATCCTATTTTTATTGTGGCATGACCATTTTTGGTCCCATGTTAATAAAATCGTTAACCTACCGTTAACTATTAGGATCTTTTTGTCCTTTTTAATATATATATATATATATATATATATATATATATATATATATATATATATATATATATATATATATATATATATATATATATNATATATATATATATATATATATATAGGGGCTGGATCAAATGAGATCACCATCTAAGATGAGATCATGAGATTCAATCTGAGCCATTTATTAAATTGGAATGAATGGTTAGCATTAATATTTAAAAATGAATTAGTTTAGGACATAATTAAGAGAAAAGGATAGAGCTGTAATTTGATTAGAATGTATTATAATAGGAAAATAATTAAACATAATAATTCCCATATATTAAGGAATCCTAATCATGGTAACCAAGTAGAAGTGTTATGGGATGTTTTGTCTGTTGTGAACAAACACCGTGAGAAAACTGAAACAATTAGTCGCAGTGGTTAACATAGATTTCCATGGCTAATAGGTTTGCCGGTATGTTGTTATTAATTTGTATTTCANACACCGTGAGAAAACTGAAACAATTAGTCGCAGTGGTTAACATAGATTTCCATGGCTAATAGGTTTGCCGGTATGTTGTTATTAATTTGTATTTCACTTTTGTTTTTTTTTTTGTTTCTGCTATAGATTGTGTATGCATTTATAGCGCACGGTCTGTGCATATTGCTGAGTTTGAGTGATATAAGCAACGTGGAGTTTAGGAGTGAATATGTTGGAGCTTTAATGGAGTGTAGGAGTGTGCGATTCTTTATTCAAGTGTGTGCGTTTGTTTGATTTTTAATTCATTGTTTTCTACCAGTTGTGTTCGCATGTATAACAGTAAAGCTCCAACATATTCACAGGATTATTTTTTGGTGTGTGCATAGGGCAGATAGTTTTTGCTTGGTTTTGAGATTATTTTATGCGAATTACATTATGCCAATTTTCATATTCGTTATGTATTTTTCCGTGATTGATTTCTGTATTAGTTTGGTAAGGGTTTCCGTTAATGTTTTATCGGGTGGAGGGACGCCAATTTACAGCATTGTATTATATTATTCATTTTGTCCTGGTGTGTGCGTGTGTGAGTGGTAGCGTGTGCGTAACCTTGGCTTGTGTAATATAAAAGTTATTTTATGTTTTTGGGAGAGCTAATAGTGTGTGTTTAAACCGAGTTACCGTGCGTGCATTACTGTGTAATTGTAATAAATACTTGAATTTAGGAGTATGAACGTAAGTGTATGGATTTCGGAGTTTGTGCGTTTGCGATGTGGTTTGATGAGTTAGTGTGTGCGCTGTAGTTTGATGGTGTGTGCACACACTCAAAACCTTCAGAGCACACACATAAAACCTACGGTGCACACACTCAAAACCTACAGTGCACACACACTTATATTACCATAAATTTATTTATACCTGCTGTTAATAAATTATATGTAATCAACAAAACGCACTAAATTTCAAATTGAAAATATATTTAAACATCAAAATTATTTACAACAAAAATTATGATCATGTACATAGTACTTCTAACAACGAACTATTACCATACACAAAAAAAGAAGTTATGAAAATATATACTACTTCATCTTCATCACTAGGAGCTTGTGTTTCATATGGTTTATATGGCAACCTTCTTTAAGTCTTTGACCAACTGATACCACCCTAAGAATTTGATGAGACCTAGAGCTTGTTTCATTCAAGTAAGCCTCTCCAATTTGTCTTTGAGCTGCAAGAGGCAACAAAAATACATGAAATATGGCAAAAAAAAAATAAAAATTATAGTGTTGTTTTACGAGACTGCAAAATGAAAAAGATGATATATTCCACCAACCTTCACATATGGATAGGAGTTCCGTGAGATGATTCCAATATCTCAGAGTTTCTTCTGTGAGTTTCTCAATTATAGTTCCTTTCTGGGGAAGCAAAAATCGCCTTAAGAAATGTGTCTTAGAGGATAATAATCTAAACTGAGAAGGTCTCCCTGGTATAGCATTGAATAATACTTGTACTGTATTATACTAAACTAGAACTCTAAGAGTACGTACAAAACGCATAGTCTTATTCTAATACTCTAAAACAACTCAACAGAGTATGCCATCAAAGAATTAGTTACAAATTAAGTTGCAAACATCATGTGCATACGAGTATTCATCAAAGACTTATAATAGTTAATAGCAAAGAAATAATTTGCAGTCATATAGGTATGTGATCAAAGAATTAATTTGCAGTCATCATGTGTGTAGGTATAAACTAAGTGAAGAATTGTTCTAATAGTGTATGCATGATAAAATGATTACAAGATGGACATGTGAGGAACATCTCTGTTTAACCCTTAGAATAAGAGGCCATTGCATGTGAATGGTGATCCTACTAAATGCAGCCAACTAGCCGCTATCAACTATGAAAGGGATTTAATTTAACTCTCTCATACTCTAGTGTTTAGTCTGTAAAAACCAAACACACACCCCCAATCCAGAACCCAACCTAAACCCCCCACCCCCGCAGCCCCTAAAACAGAACCCAACAACACCGTAAAAATCAAATACTACCACCCCCAATCCAACCCCCGCTGGAAAACCGACCAACCTAAACCCCCACCCCGCAGCCACTAAAACTGAACCCCGCCCCTCACCCGACCCCCCCAAAAATCGAAAAACCCTAACAANGAAAAAAATACAAGCTGCTATCCCCTACCAACACAAACCACCATCCCCGAACCTAAACACTCCACATAACACAAAAACCCAATAAATAAAAAAAAGAGAACCAATAGCGGAAAAAAAGGAAAGTAAAATGGCATACCTCGCATTCCACCTGCAAATGATGATCTCCAGATCCTCACCCTTTTTGACCGTTGGAGCAAAGAATCCGCCATGAAGCTTCTCCGATATGCACACACAGACGCGTGGAAGAGGCAGCAGTGGGGTTTCGCGCTAATGGAATTTCTGACGAAGCGTGAGTGAACCAGTAGGAAGACTAAACGGAACCGGCAATAATATCGTATTAAAAATGGTAATAAATGAAATAATGAGCAAAATTACTACAAAGACCCTACATTAATCAATGTGAGCGTGAAAACACCTATAAAACACACCTAAAATCAGAACCATTAATTAACAAAGATGGATGACTAAGATTAAATCTCACGATCTCGTCTAACTAGGGTGATCTCACTGGATCCAAATCTTATATATATATATATATGAGTAAAATTTTTGTAAAAATGTATATATTTTATATAGTATTAAATAATATAAAACAATATTACGTGAAAACTTTGTTTACTAATATAATATTAGTATTATTATTTATTTGAGTAATATAAACAATAAATAAATAATAATATATATAATTACGTTATACTAATATTATATTACTAATTTACTAAACAAAGTTGTCACGTAAAATATATATATATTAGTATTATTATTTATTTATTAAACAATAATACTAATATTTATTAATAAATAAATAATAATACTAATATTTTATATAAAAAGGACAAAAATATCCTAATAGTTAACAGTAGGTTAACGGTTTTATTAACGAATGATCAAAAATGGTCATACCACAATAAAATTAGGACTAATATAGGTTATTTAGTAAAATTTTTGTAAAAATGTATATATTTTATATAGTATTAAATAATATAAAACAATATTACGTGAAAACTTTGTTTACTAATATAATATTAGTATTATTATTTATTTGAGTAATATAAACAATAAATAAATAATAATAATATATATAATTACGTTATACTAATATTATATTACTAATTTACTAAACAAAGTTGTCACGTAAAATATATATATATTAGTATTATTATTTATTTATTAAATAATAATACTAATATTTATTAATAAATAAATAATAATACTAATATTTTATATAAAAAGGACAAAAATATCCTAATAGTTAACAGTAGGTTAACGGTTTTATTAACGGATGATAAAAAATGGTCATACCACAATAAAATTAGGACTAATATAGGTTATTTAGAAAAAAAGGATTAAAAGTGGAATAACACCTATAAAACTATGACAAAAAAATGTAATTAACTCCCCATTAATAACATATATATGTAAATATTAGCATTGGAACTTATTTTAAGTACTTTATTATTTTTGGCTCTAACTGTTTTATCTTGAATAATCATGAGCTAAGGGAAAAATTTAAACCAATAAATGATGAATAGATTTTTCTATGATAATCACATAATACCAAATCTTATAGAGTCTACAACAAAAGAATCAAGAATATTGTGGAATTAGCCATTGTAACGTGGTTGTAGATTCATATATAGAGTCAATCTATAAGAGTAAAAGTTTACACATCCTAACATAAACGCTAGAGCAAAAGACGCTCCTACAAAATCATAAGATGAATGATGAGTGCTTAATTGTCATACTTATGCATTTCTTGATCAAATTTGGGTTAGTATTGCTTTAATTTTGATCAAAATGGCCAATTATGTGATAAAGTATGTACGGAGAGGCTTTTGGAAGCAATATTGAGTTTTATAGGTAAAAAGGCCAATACCAAGGGCAAAATGGAGAAAACATGTGTAAAATCGGATGAAAGCTAAAACAATGTTGTCACATAGGCAAAAACTTGTGTGAGACCTGAGACGGGTCGGGTCGTGTAGGGTCGGGTCAAGATGCAAATGTAACACTTATATGCACAAATGCCATACTTATATGCTCAAATGTAATACTAATCAGGAATAAAATTTTTGTTACTTATTAGGGTAAATGTAATACTTTTAAGGGAAAATACAATACTTTTACATTTCGATTTAAAAGTATTACATTTTTCCTCAAAAGTATTATATTTGCCCTTATAAGTGAGAGACACTTGTCAACATTACTTATTATGAAAAATGTATTAGTTTTTCTCTTATAAGTAACAAAAATTGTATTTTTGATTAATGTTATATTTGAGCATATAAGTGTGAGATTTGCACATATAAGTATGACATTTGCATGATGCTTTGACCCGACCCGACCCGTCTCACGAATAAGGATCTGTGAGACGGTTTCACACAAGTGTGAACATAAGGGTATTGCGCGCACCAGTAGCTCGTAAGGAACAAATTCAGTAACCCAATCTTTGCCATCACGAGTGGTCATCATGCGTAACTAGAGTCCGTGAAAAGAACTTGCAAGAGGCATTGAGTTCTTCAATGGCAGACATCCAGTTGTTCATATCAATAATGTGATCCATAATCGACTTAATTGACCAAAGAATTGAATGATCTGCAACTGCGAATTGAATGAGCAAAAGTGCAAAACAGACAGATCAAACTTGAATAACAACGCTGAAGAATGATAGAAAAATTTACCCGGCTTGACTCTTCTTCCCAGGCCTCACCTTCTAAAAATTTCAATGTGTTCTCTCTTTCATCTTCTTTGCTGTGTATGACTTATATGCCTGTTATATTCTCTTTGTCCATTTGCGTCGATTGAAGAAGCTTCGGCCCTCCTGGCTGCAATGGAAATACACTTTTATAACCCAAAACAATGTCCTTCTAGCTTCATGGTCCTTTCAACCTAATGCCAACACCAATGCTTCTATCCCCTGCTTCTGATATGGTATATCATGTCGCCGAGGTAGCATCAACCGACTAAATCTTACAAATTCAGGCATCAGCGGCACACTCTATGACTTTCCCTTTTTTTTTTTCTCTTTCAAATCTTGAGTTTCTTGATCTTAGCATGAATAATATATCTAGAACGATACCCAACAAGATAAGTGTTCTTAATCAACTCGTCTATCTTGATTTGTCAATCAATCAATTCTCGGTCCAATCCCGAGTAATATGAGATTTTTGACAAACCTTCAAACACTCCATTTGTTTGATAACAAGTTGAATGGCTCAATCCCTGGGAAATAGACCAGTTAGTCTCACTCACTGAACTTGCTTTGTATTTCAACAATGAAGGCTCTATTCCCACTTCTTTAGACAGTTTGAGCAACTTGACTTCTCTCTTCTTTTACGAAAATCGGCTCTCTAGTTCTATCCCTCCCTAAATTGGGAATCTTCTAAACCTAGTGGAGCTTTACGCGAATACAAACCGATTTTCCGGCGAAATTCCGGCCACATTTGGTAACCTGACTAACCTCAGGTACTGTACCTTTTCAAAGATCAGTTAAGTGGCGCCATCCCACCGGAAATCGGGAAAATTAAACCGCTCCAGAAGCTTAGCCTCCACTCAAACAATCTCTCCGGCTCAGTTTCTCCGTCAATTGGAAACTTAACAGGCCTAACCCTCCTACATCTCTATTGGAATCAACTCTCCGGTTCCACTCCCAAAGAGGTGGGGAATCTTAGGACCTTTAGGATCTGAGAAATTTCCCTTGATTATCGGGGATGGAACCGTCGAGACTTTTCAGCCGGAGAAACAGAACCTCCAATTTACTCAGATTCCAGATCGTCGCCGGAATTGGACCGCCAAGCCAATTCATGCTCAATTCGAGATCGTAAAGGCCCCTGAGATTCCTCACCTCTTGGGGAATGGAACAGGAGAGTCGATTCCCATAGAAATGTAGGAGGGTTAGGCCGGTTAAGTTTCCGATTGAGAGGAGGCTAAGCTTTTGGAGCGGTTTAATTTTCCCGATTTTCCGCGGGATGGCTCAAATGTGGCCGGAATTCCGCCCGTAAATTAGTTTGTATCCGTGTAAACCTCCCCGAGGTTGGGGAGATTCCCCATTTCTGGAGGGATAGGACCAGAGAGCCGATTTTCGTAAAGAAAGAGATAAGTCAAGTTGCTCAAACTGTCTAAAGAAATAGAAATAGGGCCTTCAAAATTGTTGAAATACATAGCAAGTTCAGTGAGTGAGAGTAACTGCCCTATTTCCCCAGGGATTGAGTCATTCAACTTGTTATCAAACAAATGGAATGTTTGAAGGTTTGTCAAAAATCTCATATCACTTGGGACTGGACCCGAGAATTGATTGATTGATAAATCAAGATAGATGAGTCGAGTAAGATCACTTATCTTATTGGTATCATTTCAGATAAATTATTCATGCTAAATCAAGAAACTCAAGATTTGAAAACGAAGAAAAGGGAGAGTCGTTGAGTGTGCTGCTGATACCTGTATTTGTAAGATTCAATCGGTTGAAGCTACCTCGGCGACATGATATACCATACCAGAAGCAGGGGATAGAAGCACTGGCGTTGACATTAGGTTGAAAGGACTATGAAGCTAGAAGGACATTGTTTTGGGTTATAAAAGTGCGCTTCTATTGCAGGAGGGCTGAAGCTTCTTCAATCGACACAAATGAATAAAGAGATCGGCGTAAAAGTGGCAGAATTAGGCAGTTGAAATCTCATTGTAAATACAGACTTCAGTGAAAGACGAGTTGATATTTTTGCCATTTTGGCTCAAGATTACACTCACATATATATACATTACATGCTGACGTAGGATATGGACTGTTTTTGCAGAAAACTCCCTTCTCTTTGCAATTTCATTACATGCTGACGTAGGATATGGCGAGTTCCTTGCAATTTCATTACATGCTGACGTAGGATATGGCGAGTTCCTTTTGCAGAAAACTCCCTTCTCTTTGCAATTGCATTACATGCTGACGTAGGATATGGACTGTTCTTTGCAATTGCATTACATGCTGACGTAGGATATGGACTGTTTTTGCAGAAAACTCCCTTCTCTTTGCAATTTCATTACATGCTGACGTAGGATATGGCGAGTTCCTTGCAATTTCATTACATGCTGACGTAGGATATGGCGAGTTCCTTTTGCAGAAAACTCCCTTCTCTTTGCAATTGCATTACATGCTGACGTAGGATATGGACTGTTCTTTGCAATTGCATTACATGCTGACGTAGGATATGGACTGTCGCAGAAAACTCCCTTCTCTTTGCAATTTTATTAATCTTTATTTCTTTATTTCTTCCCAATATTAGGTTGCGAGAATACATACTTGTCCTCCTTTTGCCAACTGAAATCTATTGTATTAATAAAAAACACGGTTTTGTAAATCTATTTTGGTGAATGGTTGAAATATTTTTTTAATTATTTAAATTTTTAATTTAAAATTTTAAAATTAATACTTTTCTGCATTATTAATAAATTTTGGTACAAATAAATTTACCATATAAAAATATTATTAAAAACTCCAAATGATGAACTCTGTGTTTTTTTAATTTATTAATATCTTCAACTATTGATTAAATTTGATGGGAGGTTATGATGAATCCTTACTTGAACCATGTTGTCATTCAAACCCTATCTATATACATATATACCAATTAATTGAAGATTTGAAGCTAAGCATGTTACACAATTAAATCAATGTCTAATGATAAAATAAATTGTAAAATTACATTATCAATATAAATATAAAACTATTATAGTTTTATTAAATTTTTAATTTATTTAGAATTTTATATTTATTGATCATATTTTATTCTAACAAAATATTTGTGTAATATATTGAGTAATTGATTGAAATCCTCATCAATCATAACAATCAACAATTTATACTATCAAATATATAATTTTATGTCATTGAATACTAAATTACTTCATTTTATTGAAATGCAAAGAAACTAAAGAGAAAAAATATTAATTTTTTTTTCAATAATGAGAAGATTTGAACTAAAAGTTTATATATATATATAACCAATATAAAATTATACAATTAAAATATACCAATTAATTAGAAAATAAATTTGAACATTATCCATTGAATGAAAAAAAAGAAAAAAGAAAAGAAGAAATCCTTATATTGAAAATGTTGTAGGTAAAACTAAAAAAAGAACCATAAAATTACAAGGGTATTTGTAAAAGTACAAGAAAGGCAGCCTAATGTGTGCATTGAGGTGCTAGGTGTGGTGTATTATAGGACACATATGTACACTCCCAGAGTAAAAGTTGTGCATTGCTAGTAGTAAATGTGTGCCTTTTGTGGGGAAGTGTTGTGCATTTTATGTTAGTTTTGCGGTGGTCAATTTTGTTTGGTTTAGGGGTTAGGGTTTAGGGTTTAAGATATGCACTTACAAAATGATATACACCTTTGTGCACTCCTAGAGTAAAAGTTGTGCATTTCTAGTAGTAAAGGTGTGAAATTATGTGGAACTAGTGGTACATTACTTTGTTTTTGGTTGTGCATTTTGGTGGGTCCTGTAAGAGTTATTATTGAGGGGAGGGTTTTGTACTCCATGGGGCGTGGGTTTGCGTGTTTATAGAGTAGAGTTTACAGTTAATGGTTTAGGGTTTAGGGTTTATGCTTTAGTGGTTACGAGTTACGGTTTAGGGTGATTGGGGTTAGGGTAAGGGTTTATGGGTTATGGTTTAATTAGTGTTTAGTAATCAAGGGTCAATTTGAGGATGTTAGGGGTCATTGGATGGGGTTTTTCATGTAATGGTTAAGGGTTAGGGTTTAGATGCTAATATTATGGGACGGTTGCGTTGGTGTAATGATACATTGTGGTGGCAGATGTTTTGAGGTAGGTGGTGTGGAAGTGGTGGTGCATGCAGCTTGTAGATGTAGTCTTTGTGCATGGGTGTTATAGTGATAGTGCATCGCTGTTGTAGTTCTGGTACATTCTACTGTTAGTTATGGTGTATTATATTGTTGTTAAGGTTTCTTTGTCGTGGAATTTTTTTTTTTTTTTGACGTTTGGGCATGGGTGTTAATATTAGTGATTAAAAATAGTCATTTTTTCCATCCATATTGTTAGAGAAGAGACATGTTTGGAAAGTGTAATATGGAAGGAATGTTTGCATTTTTGTCTCGGTTAGATGCTTCTGGTGGACTAATCTACCCTTGGCCATATATTTCCCATTATATTATGCTAATAATATCATTAATTTTAAGAGATGGATGCAAAGACCACAACTATGTATCTCTTAATTTTAATGGTCTTATTAGACCACTATTCTCAATTGGGGGCAGGGTTCTCATGAGAACCATATATATATATATATATATATATATATATATAGAAATAATTTCAGGTGCAGCCGTGCTCTCCCGTGCGGCCGTGCGGTCACACACTAGTTACGAAATATACTACTCAATGTTAAGAAACACACCACAATAAAACACAACGAAACACACCACAATGTTAAGAAACACACCACAGTGCATATTTGTGTGGTGTGTTTCTTAACATTGAGTGATGTATTTCGTAACATTGAGTGGTGTGAACCGCACGGCCGCACGGGAGAGCACGACCACACCTGATCATGACTATATATATATATATAGTTCATATGTGGTCGCTCCTTCCTGAGCGGTCGGTGTGATTTACACCACTAGTGTTAACAAAATACACCACTAAATGTCAGGAAATGCACAACACAAATATGCACCATTAGATACGCATTAGCAAAACATACACCACTAGGCATGCAAATATACACCACACAGTGTTCGAAAATGCATAATTACGGCATGGACTTATGAGAATGTTTTTTTTGTGCATTTTCATTGTTGTACATTTCCTAACATTGAGTGATGTATTTTGTTAACACTTTACACTAGTGGTGTATACCGCACCGACAGCACGAGAAGACGCGATCGCATTCCGCATTTGAACAAATATATATATATATATATATATATATATATATATATATGTATGTATATATATATATATATATATATATAGGGTTCAAATGAGAACATCCTCAACTGTAAAGAGTGAAGGTTAATCTCAGCCGCCTATCATGATTTGTCAATGGTTAAATATTTTACTAAAAAAATATGGGGTCAATTTTATAAGTAGAAATTTATAAAACTGACACTGCTTTTTTTCCTCTTATTTTTTAGTGATCAATTAATCATCAACCATTGATTTATCCAAATTAAACAATCGAATCTATTGACAAATTAAGATAGATGAATGGTTTTAGATAGATGAGTCGATTATACAATTTAGGTTTTGTTCCAGATAAATTATTCATGATAAGATTAAGAAACTCAAGATTTGAAAGAGAAGAAAAAGATTTGGGGACATGATATACCATACCAGAAGCAAGGGATGTAATTGAAGCATTAGCTTTGACATTAGGTTGAAATTAGGACCATGAAGCTAGAAGGACATTGTTTTGGGTTATAAAAGTGTATTTCCATAATTCCATTGCAGGAGGGCTGAAGCTTCTTCAATCGATGCAAATTAACTTATAAATTTTTTTAGAAGCTTTTATGCATTAATAAAATTTTGTGAATGATGTATAAACTTGTTCAATTAGAATTGATAATAAAATTTCAATGTCGTGATCAAACACTATTGCTTGAACACGAATTCCCTACATTTATATATATATGCTTTGTTACTTTAAAATTCCCCCTCCCCCTAACAACAATTATGTCCGATAAAAAAAATTAATAGTACAATATTTATAAAATAATTTATAATTGTACCGTTATACAAATACAGACAAAAATTATTAATACCATAATGACATAAATCATTCCCAATAATGCAAAAGCATAATTAAAATATTAAGTATTGTACTAAATACTCAAAAGAAGATTAATTAAACGAAAAAAAAAAACTTAACATAGATTTGTTTTTTTTAAATGTAAGAACATGATTTTCAAGATTTCTTATTTGTAATATTTGATGCTCAACTTTGAATGCTATGTATATAATCTAGCTAATTAATTGACCAAAGTTCATGTTAAATTTTATATTGTATTTTTTAATAGACTCTAACATATTCATAGTATATATATATGTTTAACAATTATGTCAACTTTAATTGGGATGCGGTTTGAACCTAAGCCTTCCTTATAAAAATAAATGAGTAAGTTAAGAATGATAAATAGTTAACAGAATATTCAATTACTAAAGTTTATACTAACGTATTTGTAAGGCCGGGTATTTAGAAAAATTAAATGATATAATAAAGGATAAAATAGGAAAATGGAAAAATTACTAAAATCAAAATAATCTAAACCATTCATTTCATCGAACAATTACACCAACATTTTTTAGTTCCCGTTAGGAGCCTAACTTTATTGGATCTTATTAGATTTGTAGAAATACAAAATAAAATTTAACATGAACTTTAGTCAAAGAATTAGCCCGACTAAATACATAGCACTCAAAGATTACAAATAATGAAATAAAGAACCTTGAAAACCATTCTCTTGCGTTTAAAAAAAAATAAATTTTAAGTTTTTTTTCTATTCAATTAATATATTTTATTATTAGAACAAGACTCAATATTTCAATTATGCTTTTGAGAAAAGCTTGAGCGAGTGAGAGTGTTAGTGTTGAGAAGGAATTCTTGTGTGGGGTGTGTAAAATGAGAAGAGGATGGGTGTTTAAATAGGAGGTGGGGGAGAAGAAAGGGGGTGGGCGTGGGGGATGGGGGGTGGGGAGTCTTGCATTCTAAATTCAAAGAAAGTGGGTGGGGGTGGGGAGTCTTGCATTTTAAATTTCAAAGAAGGGGTGGTTGCAATAAAAAAAAGGTTGGGAAGTGGGAAGAATTGATAGATGTGATGGTTGGAATTGCAAGGCATTTATAGGGGTGGAAAAACAAGATCTACTAGGACTCTACAACTAATTATCTAAATTTTTGGAGGAGAAAGACTCGAAGCGAAAGATGGGAATGAGCGGAATCAATAGATTGCAATAAAACCCTACCATTATCGTGATAGAACGATATCCCATTAAATTTAATTCGAGATGTGGCGGATAAAAATTCCTACGGCGCCACTCGGAATATTATTGATGCCTAATCTCTTTCGCTGGCGATTTCTTGCAGCTCGGAGAGTGGGGGAATGATTATAGATATATTATAGAGATTGGACCAGAGCAAACCAACCTGAAGGTGCGAAGCAAGAGTGACGTTGATGGACCCGAAGCCCCGAGGTAGAGCCCTGTGCTCAACCCAGGTGGCCTAGGGCGAGCTAATGCTTGGGTCTCGGCCCAGCGCCTCGACTAGGGTGCTCGGTCAGGTGCCGAGGGGGTGCTTGGCTGGGGTGCTCGGCTGGGTGAGGTCCAAGTTTGTTGCAACCACCCCTTTTTTTGCGAGGTGGTTAGGAGGCTAGCTAGTATATAAATTTGGTTCTTTGTCTTGTTTAGACATCATCATTCTAATAACATTACACACTTCTTGTAATCATCTTACAATATTTATCAATATAAGAATTATCTCCGCGACATATATTCCTTGTCTTTTCTACCGTATTATATATTCTACTTTATTATTTTCTTTATTTATCGAGTTTAATAATTCTGACCACCAGGACTAATTATATATATATATATATATTAGATTCGGATATATATGAGTTTCACAGAAAACTACCTTCTCTTTGCAATTTCATTCTTTAACCCAAAATGAGGTTACGATAATGATGTATAATGACGAAAAATAAAAGCATGATAATAAGAGATGAATTAAATGAAAATAGAAGCAATACTACCAAATGTATCCGCAATATAGTAAGGGTGAGTTGGGTTGGAGTTTTAATAGCTCATTAGGAAGCTAAGTGAGTCTAAATGGACCAGTTCACTCAGGTCATAGGTTAGACTGTCATATATATATATATATATATATATATATATATATATATATATATATATATATATAAATCAGAAAAAAAAGACATTCGAATTCCACTATCCCAAATGTTGAGTACGTTCAATTATTTTATTAGGAGGTGAAGCTTAATGGTTGATAAAAAAAAAATCTTTTTTTTTCTTCACGTTGTTGGGTTATTGAGATGTTGTGTGAATCAGTTTAAACTTGGCTTCTATGGTTAGTTTTGTTTGAGATTAATTATTGTGGAGGATTTCAAATATGCTGAAAATATAATAATTAATTTTTATGAGTCAACAAATATTATATTTTTATTAAAAAGCATTACTTATTATTATTATTTTTTATGCCGACCCTTGAACTTGGATAGGATTCAACATGTAACCTTCTTTATGAAAAATTGGAAAGTAATAATAATCTCATCAGATCACAAGGTATTGCATTACCTATTCTTAGGGCATCCACATCAATGGATTATGCTTGGTTTTTGGAACAATAGGAAGGATTATGCTTGGTTTTTGGAACAATAGGAAAAAACGGATGAAGTCTTTTAGTGATGTAATTTCTGCAAGTGAAGGGTTCATAGAGTTCATAGCTACTTTCTCAACCTACTGAAGCGCAAAGAGTCAACAGTCACCCCCACTAAGGCTCAAACTCACTCCCATCTATGTGGAAGTGTAAACCGGGTGTCACTAGATCACAAGGTCTCTGACCCCATCTTTCTTAATCACACTTATATAAACTCTTCAAAAACCACAAAAGAAAAAAAAAAGCTTTACTATTACGGATGCTCTTAGAAAAGTATAATATAATTGAAAATGTAAAGTACTTGTTAAAACATAAAACATATTATATTTTTACTAAAATTAAATATTTGAAATACGTTCTACGCTAAACAATCTCACACAATTTTTTGTATACAATATATATGTGGAGATTTTGTATATGGTGTTGTTTTAAACATTGTTTGATTACTATGATTTCATATATTCTAAATGGTAGTATTTTATTTATTTTTATTTTTAATTATTTATGGGCCAGGGTAGTTCATGACGGGTTAGGTTGTGTTGAGTTTTCTCTTAGCGGGCCAACCCACTCCATCCTATAGTGCGGTCTGACAACTTTAATTTTTACGAAGTATTAAAAGTCAATAAAAGTTTATGAATGTTTTTTATATAAACTTTTATCGTTGTTATTATTTGCATCTTCGACTTTAACCATCATTCTACTATTGAAAAACGTCTTTGAAACTTTGTTTTGAAACCGCTCAATTTCTTCAATTAACATTTGCAAATTGATGACAAATTGGTTGCTTGGAGGTGTTCAATTGTTATTTAATTTTTAAGACTTGATATTAATATATTTATGATTAAATAAATTATTTTAAATATTAACAAAATAATATTTGGCGTGATATTGATGCCGTTAATGTCATGTGCTCGAAATAGTTAATCATTAATTTTAATGGTGTTAATGATTGCATTATTTTATATTAGGGACTAAATTGCATAAAATTAGAATATATGGCCTAAATTACATAAAAGCGTATAGTACACAAATTTCAAAAGTACTTTGACTAAAAAATTAAAAAAATTCCCAGACTAGGCCCCACAGTGCCCATTCCTCTGGCCCCATTGCATGTTTAACTTTCTTTTTCAATGTGGAAAATTGTTCCCCTTGTAGAGTTTTCCACAGCCAGGAAATTTCATGGCAATTTACACAGGAAAATGAAGTGTTCCCCTAGAAGACTTGCATAAAGAAAGACTCCAAAATTGAGCAAGGATGGCAACTTGCGGAGCAGGAAACTGGGGAGTATAGTCTCTATCCTCATTCTTACATACATAAATACTAATATTCTATATGCGCAATGCACAAAAATATATGTTCAATATTAATATTAAATATTAAAGTATTTTTTAAACGGATAAAAATTAAAGATATAATTTGAATTGAGACATATATATATATATATATATATATATATATATAGAGGATTGCGTTCAAATGAGAACGGTGCGCCCAGGAGAGAACTAAGAACGAATCGCAGTACGCCACGTGTCCAGATGTAGTTGCACCTAAGGTTATAACTACGTGCGCTTAGGTGCATGAATGTTAACAAGGTAAATTACTTGCATTGTAAGTGAAAATAGGTGCACAAGTGCAAGTAAAATGTATTAGATGTGCAACTAAAATGTACATTGAGCATCAATATTAAGTGCATCTAACATTATAATTAGTTGCACCTAATGGTATAATTAGTTGCATATAGGTGCACGAATGTTAACAAGGTAAATTATTTGCATTTGTAAGTGATTTTACTTGCAAATGTGCACCAACTACTTGCACTTATAACACATTCACTAAGTTCGAGTTATTTACGAAAATATCACCGCGTTGTTTTTTAAAATTACATTTGATTTGTTGATCTGGACACGTAGACGATTGTGAATCATTTTTATTTCTCTCATGGACACCCGTTCTCATTAGAGCGCGCCCATATATATATATATATATATATATATATATATGCTAGAGAAAAATTAAAGAGAGGGTGTGTGATGTAATGGACCTGACATCATCAAATTCTAGATCAACACTCGTCATTATGTCTTTAAAATAATTTATTATTATACATCATTATTACTAGTAATATATTACTTGTCTCTATAATCATTTTCATTGACTCAATTTAGGTTCCGCTCGCTTCTTAACGTGCTGTCAGTGCGATCGTACCATTAAGTGTACAAATATACACTACTTAATGTTAGAAAATGCACAACACAAATATGTACCATTAAGTCCGCATCACCAAAAAACACACCACTAGGTATGAAAATATATGACACACAGCGTTCAAAAATGCACAATTAGGATCATGGAAGTTATGGTGCATTATTTTGGGTGTGTTATGTGTTTTTTGGTGTTTTTGTGCAATTTTATTGTTATGCATTTTCTTAACACTAATGGTGTATACCGCATCGACCACACGAGAAGGCGTGACCATATTTAAGCATATATATATATATATATATATATATATATATATATATATATATATATATATATATATATATATATATATATATATTTTGGTTCAGGTGCGGCCGTGCTCTCTCGTGCGGTCACACACCACTCAATAAGTGGTGTATTTCATAACATTGAGTGGTGTGAACTGCACGGCCGCACGGGAGAGCACGGTCGCACCTGAACCTGACCATATATATATATATATATATATATATATATATATATATATATATATATATATATATATATAGAGGTTCCAGATCAGGTGAGGACCTATCATTAGGTGAGGATCATGTGGATTAATCCAGATCATCCATTTTGTGTCATCTAACGGCTATGAATGTAACTGCACAACAAAGTGGGCAAGATGCACAACAATCACACTATGAATGCACAACAAACTGAAACTGAATGCACAACAAACTGAAACTGAATGCACAACAAACTGAGAAAGAATGCACAACAAACTAAGAATGAATGCACAATAAAATGAGTACGAATGCACAACAAATTGAGCGCAAAAAATTAAATCTATTCCGTATAATTAATCACAACCATTGAATTATTTAAATCAAAGGTTCAGATAAGTCCACAAGGTCCTTACCTAACTATAGGTCTTCATTTGATCCTTAATATATATATATATATATATATATATATATATATATATATATATA
>NC_044917.1:8536188-8552333 GCF_003576645.1 Ipomoea triloba | reverse complement strand
TTTTTTTTTTTTGTTTTTTTTTTTTTTGTTTTTTTGTGTGAAGATTTAGGTAAAAATAAACTCCCTTTAAAAAGTGAGAATATATTTGATCCATTAATTTAGATAAATCAACGGTTGATGATTCCTAACAAATAAGAGAAGAATGGACGATTTCAGTTTTATAAATTTATATAATTATCAAATTGATCTCATGTTTAAAAAAAAAATTAAAATCAAAAGTATTGATAATTTCAGATGGACAGCTAAGATTAATTTTCACTCTTTACAGAAGAGGGTTATTTTCATTTGAACCCACTCACATATATAGCACTCTACTGAGAACGGGTGCACATGATAGAAATAGAAATTAATATGAGCCGTCCAGATTTTAGTATTCAAGTTTGCAAACTAAAATTGATGGTAATTATGAAAATCTCATAACGTTTATTTTTAAAAATCTAATCTGATCGGTTCGATTTTTTCATGTGTAAGGCTGAGATTGTTTTAGTTTTCTCCTAGAAATGTGTTTATATTCGATCCTAAGCATATATATATATATATATATATATATATATATATATATATATATATATGTATATGGTCTATGGTCTCACTCATGTGTGAACCTGTGAACAACAGTAATGCATGATAAATACTACAAGAATGTATAACATCTACACCAGCTACGCAACTATTATACGAATGCACTAAATCTACCACATTAGTGCACAAAAATTACTACACGAGTACCGGACACACACCCGCGCACATCCTTCACGACATACTTGGAAGTTGTTATTGTGCATTCAAGTAGAACTTAGTGTACCATACTGAAGAAGTTCACAACTTCGCATTTGAATGCACCTTTATATGCCCGGAGTGAGGCATGATTTGGCAATATCTCTACGCTTGGTTTTTGCTTCTTGACCTGCTGAAAGTATTATTCACATTATTTCTTGTGACATTCTCTCATTATAACAGGTGACTGTTTGTTGCCTTCGGGTTAGTGTTGATGATTCAGATCAGGTGCTGATGCCCAATTATTTTGTCACCAGCTTGATAGTACATTTAGAAATGTTTGACAGTACATTTTGAAATGCTTTGAGTGCACGAACAACACTACCTTATTCCCATCACCTCTTCCCCGTGTCGTTATGATTGTGCATTTAGAAATACTTGAGAATGCATTTGGAAATGTTTGACGATGCACAGAAGAAACTACTTGATTTTCATCACCTTCATTTCTTGTGCCAGTAATGTTGTGCATTTAGATGTATTTGACAGTGCATTTATAGATGTTATATAGTGGATTTGAAAATGCTTTAAGTGCGTAGAAGACACTACCTTATTCTCATCATCACATTCCTTCCCCTTGTCATCACAAGAGTTTTTAATGTACTGTCAAACATTTCTAAATACACAATTATAATTACAAAAACTATTGTGAAGACACGTGAAAGGATATAAATGAGAACATTTTCTAATGCACCATCAAACATTTCTCCCTTTTCATCAATTTTTAGCCTTTGGTCATGTTTAAATTGGCGAATCAAATTTATCTGCATGTTCGCACTTGAAAACCTGTTCGCATACATATATATATATATATATATATATATATATATATATATNTAAGCATATATATATATATATATATATATATATATATATATATATATATATATGTATATGGTCTATGGTCTCACTCATGTGTGAACCTGTGAACAACAGTAATGCATGATAAATACTACAAGAATGTATAACATCTACACCAGCTACGCAACTATTATACGAATGCACTAAATCTACCACATTAGTGCACAAAAATTACTACACGAGTACCGGACACACACCCGCGCACATCCTTCACGACATACTTGGAAGTTGTTATTGTGCATTCAAGTAGAACTTAGTGTACCATACTGAAGAAGTTCACAACTTCGCATTTGAATGCACCTTTATATGCCCGGAGTGAGGCATGATTTGGCAATATCTCTACGCTTGGTTTTTGCTTCTTGACCTGCTGAAAGTATTATTCACATTATTTCTTGTGACATTCTCTCATTATAACAGGTGACTGTTTGTTGCCTTCGGGTTAGTGTTGATGATTCAGATCAGGTGCTGATGCCCAATTATTTTGTCACCAGCTTGATAGTACATTTAGAAATGTTTGACAGTACATTTTGAAATGCTTTGAGTGCACGAACAACACTACCTTATTCCCATCACCTCTTCCCCGTGTCGTTATGATTGTGCATTTAGAAATACTTGAGAATGCATTTGGAAATGTTTGACGATGCACAGAAGAAACTACTTGATTTTCATCACCTTCATTTCTTGTGCCAGTAATGTTGTGCATTTAGATGTATTTGACAGTGCATTTATAGATGTTATATAGTGGATTTGAAAATGCTTTAAGTGCGTAGAAGACACTACCTTATTCTCATCATCACATTCCTTCCCCTTGTCATCACAAGAGTTTTTAATGTACTGTCAAACATTTCTAAATACACAATTATAATTACAAAAACTATTGTGAAGACACGTGAAAGGATATAAATGAGAACATTTTCTAATGCACCATCAAACATTTCTCCCTTTTCATCAATTTTTAGCCTTTGGTCATGTTTAAATTGGCGAATCAAATTTATCTGCATGTTCGCACTTGAAAACCTGTTCGCATACATATATATATATATATATATATATATATATATATATATATGGTCAAGCTCCTGTACATGACCTGCCAACCTGGTGAAAAATAGGATGGAATGAAAGCCATAGATCTGCCTTGATTCAACGCACAAGATTAACCCATTTTTTTAAAAAAAAAGCACAAGAAAGACTTCTTTGTAATTCTCTAAGTTCTCCTTACTTCCTAATATTTTGTTAACTGCCTTCTACTTAAATTGAAACTCTTCACCATTATTTTCTTTTGATCAATGTCATTCGATCTCCTTCCTTCGCATATCAGTTGCAAATTCTTTTCCATTGACATAATGGATAAAGGCAAACTTAATTGCAAGTTCTTCTATTTCATTTTTTTTAAAATTATACTTGAAGGTACTGGAAGTAGCGAAATAATGTGCACAAGAAATTACAACCATGTATAGTCCAAAGGCACAAAAATGTGCACTTTAAGAAACAACAATAAGCCTTGTAAAACATAAAAATATGCACTGAAGGTCATAGTGCAAAACGATATGCATTCTATGCATATTTATTTGATTAGTCATAAAAGAATGCACTGGAAGTGATAAAATTGTATGCTCTTGAAGGCACAACAATTTGCACTAGATGCATAAAAATGAACTTTCAGGTGGTTAACAATGTGGACTATAAGGCTAAATAATGTGCATTGTAATGCTAAACAATGTACACTATAAGAATGAAAAAATGTGTTTCGTTAGGCAAAAAAAAAAAAAAAAAAGGCACTATAACCTTTTAAAGAGATAATTGGTTGTTGTTGTTGTTGTTGTTCTTTTTCTTCTTCTTCTTCTTCTTCTTTTGAACAATGTGTACGGGAAGAAGGAACAATGTATATGCACCAAAAGAAGGGACAATATGCATTGGAAGAAGGAACAATGTGCATTGGAAGAAGAGATAATGTGCACTAGATGAATGAGCAATGTGCATTGGAAGAAAGAAAAATGTGCATGTGAAGAAGGAACAATATGCACTTTAAACAATGTGCACTTTAAAAAAATTTTTTGCCCTCTAACACTGCGCATTTCATTTAACATTATGAGAATTACATCATTGCCACCGTCACTTCATTAAAGATCAAAGGTTGAGATAATCTATTTTTTTTATCCCATAGCCATATTCTCTACGCATTTTTCACCTAAGGATCAATTTTCACATGATCCATTATATATATATATATATATATATATATATATATATATATATATATATATATATATATATATAGGCTTTGGATCCAGTGCAAAGTATTCCTCAGGTGAACATAGGGTGAAGCAGCAGCCATAGATCTATCTTGGGCACAAAAATGTGCACTCATAGTCTAAAAATAAAAGGGGTCGAGTGAGTTTTTTAAAACTTTCTATTTTGAATTCATAGACTTGTAGGCAAGCAAATATGCACTCAAAAGACACAAAGATGTGCACTTGGAAGCTAAAAAATGTGCACTCGAAGGCAAAATATAAAAGACATTGATTGCATTTGATTTTTTTGAAGACTTTCTCTTTTAAATTGATATCTTTCATTATGAAATAGACATTAGTAGCTTCGATGACATCTAGTACATGTACTACATTTTATGTCCAAAACAACATAATAAATATATTCCATGAAGATTTGTTTCCTTAGCAAGATAATATGCACTTGTAGGCACCGAAATGTGCACTTGCAGGTACAAATATGTGCACTAGAAGGCACATTTCGACGCTTGAAGGGAAATGCGCAATGTTTTCCTCGGAAACCATTTTTTCTCAGGTTGCTACTCTGTAATTGCACACACGATTCCTTCACGCTTGAAGTCATCTTTTTCTCCTCACTTGAGAGAAGTCGAGATGTTCAAAATCTTCAAAAACTTTGCAAGAGAGGTTGTTTTTGGAGTGGAGATCGGCGAGCACGGTGTAGTGTAGAGAACGGAAAAAGCCGAGAAGGGAGACGTTAATGGTGTTGTGTTTGAGTTTCTAACTTAAAAAAAAAAAACTTTCTTGTTCCTTAGACAAAAGAAACTTGGTAATTAAATTAAACTTAATTACAGGAATGCCACCGCCTATCTCCGCTCAATCAATGACTGAGATAAAAAATCGGCTTAAATATAAAGGTTATTGTTTGTGCGCATTGTTCGTAAGGACAACCCAGGTGGTAAGAGTGTTCTACCTACAACTGAGAGGTTGGAGGTTCGATCCTCAAACCCTTCGGTTTGAGCCGGTCACAGGGAGACTCCTCCTTGTGTTTTCTCTTTTCTCTTCTAATAATACTTTGCCGGCTAGGGTCACAGGGAGACTCCTCCTTGTGTTTTCTCTCTCTTCTAATAATACTTTGCCGGCTAGGGTCACAGGGAGACTCCTCCTTAATAATACTTTGCCGGCTAGGGTCACAGGGAGACTCCTCCTTGTGTTTTCTCTGCCGGCTAGGGTCACAGGGAGACTCCTCCTTGTGTTTTCTCTCTCTTCTAATAATAGGGAGACTCCTCCTTGTGTTTTCTCTCTCTTCTAATAATACTTTGCCGGCTAGGTACTTTGCCGGCTAGGGTCACAGGGAGACTCCTCCTTGTGTTTTCTCTCTCTTCTAATAATACTTTGCCGGCTAGGGTCACAGGGAGACTCCTCCTTGTGTTTTCTCTTAATTAGGTGAGACTCCTCCTTATCCTCAAACCCTTCGGTTTGAGCCGGTCACAGGGAGACTCCTCCTTGTGTTTTCTCTTCCTCTTCTAATAATACTTTGCCGGCTAGGGTCACAGGGAGACTCCTCCTTGTGTTTTCTCTTACGGCTAGGGTCACAGGGAGACTCCTCCTTGTGTTTTCTCTTAATTAGGTGAGACTCCTCCTTGTGTTTTCTCTTCTAATAATACTTTGGGTGAGACTCCTCCTTGTGTTTTCTCTTCTAATAATACTTTGCCAGCTAGGGTCACAGGGAGACTCCTCCTTGTGTTTTCTCTTCCTCTTCTAATAATACTTTGCCGGCTAGGGTCACAGGGAGACTCCTCCTTGTGTTTTCTCTTCCTCTTCTAATAATACTTTGCCGGCTAGGGTCACAGGGAGACTCCTCCTTGTGTTTTCTCTTAATTAGGTGAGACTCCTCCTTGTGTTTTCTCTTCTAATAATACTTTGTCGGCTAGGGTCACAGGGAGACTCCTCCTTGTGTTTTATCTTAATTAGGTAACCTAGGCTGGTTTACCTCCTTGTGTGTTCTCTTAAAAAGACTCTAATAATACTTTGCTGGCTAGGGTCACATGGAGACTCCTCCTTGTGTTTTCTTTTAAAAAAACTTTGCCGGCTAGGGTCACAGGGAGACTCTAATAATACTTTGCCGGCTAGGTAAACAACAAAGCCTAACAACCTTAGACATTGATTTAATTGTGCAACGGGCTTCAATTAATTGGTCCTTTTTTTGGTCCTAAATATCTACTATACTAATAAGAGTCAAAGAAAGTTAGGTCTATAATGGGTAGAAAAAATGACGGTCAAATTATTAAATCAAATGGATGGTTCAGATTGTTTATATTTAAATTTTCCTTGAGATTTCCTAATTTATCGTTAATTATATGATTCTCCGTTAAATTTTCCATTAAATATTATCTTTTCCGTTAATATTTTGTTAACTTTCAACTTACCCATTAATTTCTATAAGTAAGATCTTAGGTTCGAACCTCATCCTAATCAAAGTTGGCATAATTGTTGAACATATATTACGAATATGTTAAGAGTATATTATTCAAAAGTAAGTAACTCACTCTATTACTCTTATTAAATTAAATAAATTAGTAGTTACAACAACAAAAAAATACTTATGCATAACTTTAATTTATAATTCGATGTCTACAATACCTTTATTCAAAAAATAATATTCATTATTAAAAAAATTAAAAAAAGAGATATAATTTCATTAGTTATATTGTCTATATTTTTTACAATACAAAGATTCATTACCTTCAAATTTATTAATTAATTATATTCACTACATTGTTCATTGTATTTTTTACACTATCTTGTAATTAAATATCAAAGTTATACTAAAAAATAATGTTATATATTTATTTACCAAGTATTATGTAATAACATGGAAATATTTTTTTTAAAAAAAATAGTTTTAACCCAATCATATTAACCACTTATGGAGGATTTGTTGACAACAGAAGACATTCAAATAACGCAATAAATTGATTTAAAACTTATTATTAAAAATGTCAATGTAGTGCAATAGAACATCATAACACACTTGATGCATTGAAAAGATGCTGAGACTACAACATTGTTCGAATCAATCTTTCAAATTTAGAAAAAAATTTGAAAAATAACTACTATCGCCGTAGCATTCATTAATCTTGTATGTAAAAATACTTATTGTGCATTCTTTAAATATAATAGAACTAATATAAATTTACAATTCATCATTTTATTTTCTACAATCAACATGTTTGGATTAAAGACAAAATCAACATCGATCTTAACAACAAAAATAATTGGTATATAGAATGTAGCCACTGTTTAAAAATATTTATGAACAAAGTGGCAAACTATTTAACTGCATTGTGATAAAAAGGCAGCAATGGGTACTCTAAGATTAGTATCAAATCAACAAAAAGATTTACAAAAAAAAAAAAAAAAAAAACACACACACACACACACACACACACACATACATGCACCCACAAAATCAAGTACTACACTCATTCATACTAATTCCAAAAATATGAATTAAAAAAAAACATGTGCAAAATGGATGTAGAAACTGTTGATGAAACTAGACATATTGCAACATCAGTATTCAAACTATCTGCAAAGCTATTGTTGTTACTATCATGTAAATAAGTTATGAAACTAGAACAAAATATACTACTCATTAACCTTCTACAAATATAATAAATATTAATATTTTGTTCAATACTTTCACATGAGAATGCAAGACACACATCTCACAACACATGAAACATGTAGAAGGAAAATCTACCACTGTCAAATATCAATAGGCACTTGCAAGATTAAGAACTTATAGTACAACTAAGATCTCAGTCATATATACAAATACAACGGAACAAATCCACAACTTCCTACATCATAATCTCATTGCATGATGTTGCCCTCTATACTACTACAATAACTCAATTGCACATGACACATTACCAAATACCAATAAATAAATTTAAAAAAAAATACTGAAGATAAAAGCAATGACAATGCTACCCGAAAGAGAATAAAAAAGGCTTAGAGAAATTTAAACGAAAAAGTATGTAGTATTTATTTATACTATCATTTTTAGACTAAGTATTTAGATTGGCCTTTTTACAAAATTTTAAACATTTATTTTTGTGACAATATAATCAATCTTTCATATATTATCTTGCATTCATAAATTTTGAATTACCGATTTAAATAAATAAATTTAACATTCAATTATATATGCATGAACATCTCCTATATAATTTTGCATTGATATACTTTGAAATACTTATTTAATAATAAATATTGGGCATTATCTCATTCGCGCAATGCGCGTGAAAAACTAGTCATTAAATAAAAGGGAATTTCGGTCTTCAATTATAGATTTTTCAAAAAAAATAAAATAAAAATATAGCGGATCAACTTACTTTATATATAAAAAAAGATTGAAATGTCTTTGTATTTAACAACATTTCAACCATTTTGTTAACGAAAGACTAAAAATAATCATGTCACAATAATACTAAAACTAAATGAGAAAGTTCTGATAAAAATGATTAAAAGTGGACTATGACTTATAAATCTAAGATAAAAAATGAAATTAACTCTTTCTAAGCTAAAAGAAGAATAATGGAGATAAGTATTTTTTTCTCTTGAATACAATTGACTCTATTACATACTTTCTCAACTTGTTGAAGTACAAAGAGGGTCAATTCGTCTCTACTAAGACAAGATCTCATGACCTCCCATATGGGAGAGTACATGCCATCTAAGCACAAAGTGCTTGGAGATAATAAGTATTAAGGATTTTTTACATTTTTAGTCCCACGACTATAGTGGCACTATCAGAATTGATCCACGACTTTCAAACTTTACAATTTTGGTCCACGACTATTGTTTTTTTTTTTTTTTTTTTTGCAGAAAATGGTCCTTTCGGCTACTTTTTTCGCCGGGAAAAAATGGGCAAATGTTTCGTCATTTTTTCGCCCAAAAAAAATTTCCTTTCAAGCACGGTTAAAATGGACATTTACATTGTTGAAAAAAAATTTCTCTTTCAAGCAAGAAAACATCGATTGTCATCTTCAACACGCCATCTATTGCCCCCCAAAAAAACCTAATTCACTTCTAAAAACTAATAAGCGTGCGATCCCATTAGTCTTGACTCTAAAATTATTTTAATTTTGATAAACTAATTAAAGTTAAAATAATTAATTTCTAAATGATTAAATTGGCTACATATCTTTTTAGAAATTAATTAGTTTTAATTTTAATTTGTTTACCAAAACCAAAATAATTTTGTAGTCTAGGCTGACACGATCGCATACTTTTTAGAAATGAATTAGTTATTTTTCGGCAATAGATGACGCGTTATAGATGACAATCGATATTTTCTTTCTTGAAAAATGAATTTTTTTCAACAATGTAAATGTCCATTTTAATCATGCTTGAAAGGAAAAAATTTTTCAGTGAAAATATCAAGGAAAATCTGCCCATTTTTTTCTGGCAAAAAAATTGACGGAAAATCCGCCGGAATTTTTTTCTGGCGAGAAAAAGTTGCCGAAAGGACCATTTTTGCAAAGAAATAATAGTCGTGAACCAAAATTACAAAATTTAAAAGTCGTGGATCAATTCTAATAGTGTCACTATAATCGTGGGACTAAAAATGCAAAAATCTGTAAGTATTAATTTTAAAATTGCAAAGAGAAGGGAATTTTCTGCAAAAGAAACGTCATCAGCGTGCAATGCATATATATATATGTTTGTAGTGTAATCCTGAGTCAATATGGCAAAATTATTAAGTCGTCTTTCAGTGAAGTCTGTATTTACAATGAGATTTCACCTATTTGTTTTCAACTGCCTAATTCTGCCACTTTTACGTCGATCTCTTTGTTCATTTGTGTCGAATGAAGAAGCTTCAGCCCTCCTGCAATGGAAGCGCACTTTTATAACCCAAAACAATGTCCTTCTAGCTTCATGGTCCTTTCAACCTAAGGTCAACGCCAGTGCTTCTATCCCCTGCTGCTTCTGGTATGGTATATCATGTCGCCGAGGTAGCGTCAACCGACTCAATCTTACAAATTCAGGTATCAGCGGCACGCTCCATGACTTCCCTTTTTCTTCTCTTTCAAATCTCGAGTTTCTTGATCTTAGTATTAATAATTTATCTGGAACTATACCCAACAAGATAAGTGGTCTTACTCGACTGATTTATCTTGATTTGTCAATCAATCAGTTCTCGGGTCCAATCCCGAGAGATATGGGGCTTTTGACAAACCTTCAAACACTCCATTTGTTTGATAACAAGTTGAATGGCTCAATCCCTTGGGAAATAGGCCAGTTAGTTTCACTCACCGAACTTGCTCTGTATTCCAACAATCTTGAAGGCCCTATTCCCATTTCTTTTGCCAATTTGACCAACTTGACTTCTCTTTTCCTTTACGAGAATCGCCTCTCGGGTTCTATCCCTCAAGAAATCGGGAATCTCCCCAACCTCGAGGAGCTTTACGCGAATACAAACCAAATTTCCGGTGAAATTCCGGCCACAATTGGGAACCTGACTAACCTCAGGGTACTGTACCTTTTCAAAAATCAGTTAAGTGGCGCCATCCCGCGGGAAATCGGGAAAATTAAATCGCTCCAGAAGCTTAGCCTCCAGTCAAACAATCTCTCCGGCTCCATTCCTCCGTCAATTGGAAACTTAACAGGCCTAACCCTCCTACATCTCTATGGGAATCGACTCTCCGGTTCCATTCCCCAAGAGGTGGGGAATCTCAGGGGCCTTTACGATCTCGAATTGAGCATGAATAGGCTTAGCGGTGCAATTCCGGCGACGATCGGGAATCTGAGTAAATTGGAGGTTCTGTTTCTCCGGCTGAACAGTCTCGACGGTTCCATCCCCGAGGAGCTTGGGAAATTAGAGAGGTTAGGTGTTCTGGAAATTGATCATAATCAGCTCTTCGGCCCCTTACCAGAAAATCTCTGCCGTAGCGGGAAACTACAGTACTTCACCACAAGCAACAATATGCTCTCAGGTACGTAATTTAAGAGGGAAATTCGTATACTGCACATTTACACCATATTCATTCCATTCGCCCTGTTTGGTAAATGGATGTTAGCTACTGGTAGCTGATTGAGTTAGAAGGTATAATTAATTGATAATATTAGCTGATTATAGAAAATTATTTGGTAAATTAGCAGTTAGCTGTTTGGTATAATTTTTTCTCAAAAGGCTAATTGAAAAAGTTGTTTTCAATAGTCTTTTGAAATTTAATATTTTGGAGTTACAAAAAACTTATTAACAAAGCATTTATATTGATTTTTTTAATCAAGTCAAACAACTAATAATGGTCAAATAGGTTAAAATTGACTTATAGACTAATTATTTACCAAATATGGCCTAATCAAAATAAGAACATGCACCTAGGAGAGAACTAGATATGACAGCAATTCAAGCCCGACCTTAGGCAAGGGCAGGTTGTGCACTTGTGCACTTGTGCCCTTGCCTTGGCCCACCCCCACCCACCCACATCCAATCATTATTGCATGGACCATAAATAAAAAAGTACATTTTTAATATACTAAAAGTACATTATTTTGTTATAAATTACTCCCTCCGTCCCATTTTATGTGTCTGGTTCGGTTAAAAAGGGTTGACTGAAGTTATTTTAAATTCAATTTTTCATTATATTAAGTTTAATATTAATATACAAAATTTATATATTTAGAAAACACACTAAAAGTACTATTAAACACAAAAAATCACATTTAAAAACAAGTAAAAAATAATAAATAAAATAAACAAAAAAAAAAGAAAAAGTTGGTATGACCAATGAATAGTAAGTAGGACAGATAAAATGGGACAGATGAGACATTTTTTTCGCGTTTTGAAATATTTTAATTTCTCGCCCCTAGTCAAAAATATTTTTAGCTATGTGTTTTTATCTACAAATTTTGTTTTATAAATTTTTATTAATAATCAATTTATTATTTATTATAATAAGAATGTTATTGTTTGCAAACTTCAAATTAATAACAATGTTAATAATCAAATTGTTTATTCATTTTTATAAACTATAATTCTTTATTTATGAATATACTGATGTAGCTATTGATCATTTTACATTTAGAAAAACACCTATAAATTTTATTTTCTCATGATTATTGTTTTTTATGTAAAATTTTTAAAAAATTTGTGCATCTTATTTCTAGTTATTTAATATTAGTATTTTTTCCTTATGTAATTTAAATATTAGGTATAATGCAAACTAAGTAGCGCCTTTTTTTTTTGTCATGCCCCGGGCCTATAGAACAATAGGACCAGGCCTGGACAACATTAAAGCAAGAAATGAAGAAAAAAACACAGTGACATTTTGATAAATATTTTAAAGGGAATATTGTAATTTATGCCCTTCCATAATATGTCAATTATCAATGTTACCCCTGAATTATTAGTAGTGTACGGTATGAGAGGGGCAATTTATGTACCGTTTTGAAAAATGAGAGGTAATATTTACACCACTAATAATTCAGATGTGACATTGATAATTGACATATTATGGAGTGGCATAAATTACAATTTTCCCTCTTTTAAACTTTAAGTCCAAATAATAACATTATGGGGTGTGCTTAGCAACACTATAGAATGCATCCCACCGATATGTATAGGTATTAAGTGCAATGAAATTGTCTACCTTTTACAATTTATGGTTTACTTTTTTTTTTTATTTAACTTTTTAAATTTAATTTGTAGTTATTTTTTTTTTCTTTAAAGTGCACCTAGCAACAATATTAAGTGCACCTACCATTATTATTAATTGCCGCAAATGTGAAAGTTAATTGTACTTATATTTAGTTTTTTTTTTATTATTTGGCTTAAGGGTTAAGTTTTTATTGTTTAGAAGTTTAAATTTTATGGTTTAGCTTTGAATTTAGTTTTGTAGTTTAGTTTTATTGATTTCTTAACACATGTATTCTGTAGTTTTACGTACTTGCACTTTATAGTTTTGAAAGTTACACTCTATACTGTTGTTATTTACACGTTAAAGCTTGTTTTAATAATTACCTTTGAATAGGGTCGGTTTTTTAATTTGCGTGGCCCTGTGCTGGTAAATAAGTGAGGTCCTATTAAAGTATAAATAAACTGCGAATTAAAGAAAAGTGATTCGCGTGAATATTACGGAGTAGATTTTTTTTTTTTGAATAATAGGTAGTAGAATTTAGATCAGTTATGAAAACCTAATTTTTGAGCCAATATAATTACAAATATATATACTAACTATTGGGTCAGGGCTGGACTAGGGGCCCCCAAAATTTTGGGGCCCTGTGCTGTAGCCCATCTTGCACGCCCTAAAATCCGGCACTGCCTCTGATTTATTTGATCTTTCTAAATGGACGATTCTGATCGATTCATAGTTCTCGCCTAGGCAACAGTTTTCATAAGAGTACCCCCCTTCGCCCTCGCCCCCTAACACACATACACACATACACACACACATATATATATATATGGGTGCGAGGAAACTACCCCCATTAGCCCCCCTATGGATCCACCCATATTACGTTGTATTCAATCAAGATTTTGTGCATATTTACAATCTTTTCACCTTACCCTTGTAAAAATATTTTTAAAAATAATTCATTTCAAATTCTCATGCTTTTGTATTCATTGTCTTAAATAAATTTGGATTTAAACTCTAGCTAAGTTGAGTTGGATTTTTTTCCAAATTGTTGCTAGAAAAATTGATTGAAGAATTTTTTTAGGAGGGGTAAGAAATTTTAGGCCATGGGTTTATCAGTTCTATAGTGTGATGGGGGCCTAGGGAAAAAGTTCGGGGGTCAAATGGTGAGCAGACAAGGAGTTTCATGATCAAAATGTGAATGAAGAAGCTAGAAGTTTGAGATGAAAAGGTAAGGATGCATGGAGTTCATGGTGCAAAGTGATGCACGACATAAAGTATAGGGTGCTAAGCTGCAAAGACTAGAGGGATGGGGGTATGAAATGAAAATTCAGGAATTAAATTAACCGAGCCTAGGCACAAAGACTGAAGGGGTATTGTATAAAATGAGCAAAGGGGGAAAGATTATGGACAAAAGTATGGTAAGACAGAAAGTATAGGATGTTAGGGGCGCAAAGATGTTGAAAGTGGATTGCACTAGTTTAAGGGCGCATTTGACAAACACATAATGGACACAATGCACATAATGGTTTGGTCCCCGCACTGGCTTGGTATGGCCGGGGGTAGTGGGCAATAGTTAGCCTACATAGATCACTACAAGGTAGCACCGACCACTACCAACTGTAAGTTGGGAAAGTTTCCACTTTCCATGGGGCAACTTCACCCCTCGGTTGGCTAGCTAGGCCACAACAATGTTCAATTGGTCACTACCGGACTTGCTCGGTGGTGGGCAAGTGCAAATGAGATGGGAGAGAATGGTTTGATGGTCAGTGGGTCTTTCAATCTTTGTTTTTTGACGTGGTGGCTAATTGGCAAAAAAATCTTACGGTTCTCTAAGCAATTTGGCCAATTGGCTTACCATGATCTTTGGCTCCAATGATTAGTATAAAAGGGAGGGGTCCTACCCACCAAACATTAGTTTCTTTAACTACACATCTACAACTGGTCTAGTGGTAGGGCCTAGTGGTTGGACTTTGTTGTTGGTCATCATAGTTAGCATTTTCAACTAGCTATCTCGTTGCTTAGACTCGCGCTTTGGTTGGGCTAAGAAGTTTGACCATTTGGGCCTAATCTCATTTCTTATTGTCTTATGCATTCAATTGTAGTTCAACTATGTTATTTTAAGGGTTAGCAAGTTGATAAACAAAGAAGGGAAGCCTAGACCACGGACTTGGAATAAAGGGAAATTAAAGTAGACAAGAGGTTGGAGGAGATGGTACGTTGAAAAGTGGGAGGTGAGTTACTTACTTGTGATCCCGAAAGCCACGACACGCCTCCCTTCACGATAGGGATCATGGAGGAGTCCCTCTTGATGGACTTTAAGATACCAAGCGTGAAACGGTTCAATAGGGAGTGGGACTCAAAGTAATACATCATGGCCTACCAAGCTACAATGATGTTTAATGAGGCTACATATGTGGTAATGTGCATGGATTTTGCTCGACTCTCATGGATTATCTCAACGCTAGTTCACGAGATTACTCGGGAGATTGATTTACTCTTTTTTACAATCTCATAGTAAAGTTCACAACTAAATTTATGCGAAGGCTAGAAAATTTTCTTCTATCTAACAACAAGTAGACAAAAACACTATGAATTTCTCACTAAGTTCCTGACTCATTGGAGAGCAGAAGTGGCAGAAGTAAAGGGAATTGACAATAAATCTGTTGTCACGATGTTCAATATTGAGGCTCTAAGAGTGAGAGACCTTACAAAAGCCTCAGGAGAAAAACTTCAAAAACTTATGTTTTGGTGATAGCCAAAGCTGACTAGTATTCCTAAAACTTATGTTGTGTTGATAGCCAAAGCTTATCGGTATTCCTAAGCGAAGGGGGCAAATCGAGCAAAAAGATGAGAGGATGAAGGATCAACTCAAAGACGTCGAATAAAATAACCCTCAAAAGTAAACGTAACAAGGGATTCATGGACCCTCCTCAAAATCTAAGTGGTAAGCCCATGGGACTAAGCCCCTTAATCCCAAGGACTAGTCCCCGAGGTTGATCTTATAAATAGAATTAACATTGCTTACAACACGGTTGAGTGAGTTCTGGCCTACACTGAAGAGTGTGATATGGTGGGGTTACCTCATAAACATGTTAGGTTGAGAGGTGTTGAAGCAATTAAGATGAATGAGGGAAAGGAAGGAGGAAAGAATAAGTTACTATGGTAGGTTGAGAGGTGTTGAAGCATCTCCCTCATAACCATTAGGGCAATGTTTGGTAAATGGCATATCTGTTAAAATTTAGACAAATCCGCCATTCTGACATTTTGATCAAGGTCAAAACATAAAAAAAAAAAAAAAGTTTGGCCACTTAGGGACGTGGAGCAGCAATTTGCTCCAAAATGTTGAAAACTAAAATGTTGCATTTTGCAGCATTTTAGTTTGGCGTTAATCTTTCCCCAAAATACCCCTATAATTAAATTAAAAAAAAAAACATAACTAAAGAGCCATTTAGGCTCATTAAATGAAGCAACCTTTTAGCTTTTCAATGCTTGCCCATCAATAGATGGGCAAGAATTTATTTATGAAGAAGAGCATTACTGCTCTTATATAGAGGAACTCAAAGAGCTTATCTTCTTTGAGTTTCCGATGCTCACATCAGCTCTTTTTTTTTTTTTTTTTTTTTAAATT
>NC_044917.1:8512338-8535348 GCF_003576645.1 Ipomoea triloba | reverse complement strand
TTTTTTTTTTTTTTTTTTTTAAATTATATATATATATATATATATATATATATATATGAATTTTTTATATTATTATTATTATTATTATTATTATTATTATTATTATTATTATTATTATCAGTGTTGCAAAAATCCCGTCCAGGCGCCTATTAATCCCCGCCTAGGCGCTAGGCGCTGGTCAACCGCCTAGTGTATCACATTAAATGGTGGTCTAGGCGGCTGGCCGGCTAGGCGACTGCCTAGGCCGCCTAAGCTCCGCCTAGACCGCCAAAGCACCGCCTAGGCCGCTTAGGCGCTGACCGCCTAGGCGTCGACTAGACCGACTAGGCCTTCTAGTCGGTCGATTAACTATTGTTCTTTTTTTTTTAATAGGTTATTTCAATCAAAACAACATCGTTTTGAGCGAAATAATCCTAAATTGTACAAACTTTAGATATTTTTTAGGTTAATATTTAATATTTTAGTATTAACTATTAAAGTATTATATAATTTATAATTATTAGTCTTTAAAAAGTTAAAAATACTTAAACAAATTTTTAAAAAATAAAAAATAAAATAAAAAAATACACGGACGCCTAGGCACCGATTAATCCCCGGCTAGGCATCCTAGGCGCTAGGCACTCCCCGAGCGCCTAGGGAGCGCCTAGCGATTTTTTCAACCATGATTATTATTATTATTATTATTATTATTATTATTATTATTATTATTATATTGCCTCCCTTAAACGGAGTTGGAAAAATTGGTCACTCCAATTTGTTTATTCAATCTGAGAAATGTTTGCATCTTTTGGCTTCATAAAAATATTTGCAACTTGACATTTAATAGAACAATACTCAATGTTTATTTACTTTTCTATAATTGACTCTTTGATTTTTTGATACTTGACATCAATATGCTTGTTGCTGCCCTGAATGATTTGATTTTTTGATAATGAAATTATCAACTTATTAGTATCACAAAAAATAGTAGTAGGTGCATCTTGATTGTTGTTAAAACTTCAAAGTCTTCCTCAACCAAATTGTGTAAATAACACAATTTGCTACTACGTACAATATACTTCACTTATACTACTTTTGAAAGTGCTACAACATATTGTTTCTTAGAAGACCAACAAAATATAGTTGAGCTAAGATAGAAGACATATCTTGATGTGTTTTTTATAGCGCCTCAACATCTACATCCCAATCACTATATGTGTACCCAACAAGTTTCATAAATTTATTAGAGTAAAAAAATGTCTATCATTACTCGTACCTTTAACATATCTCAGAATTTGCTTTGCTACAACCCTGATACTTTTGGTTCTTCCATGATTTTGTTGATCAATATAACTCAAAAAGAAAGACATGGCTTTGTAGCAACTAAATGCCTCAAACTCCTAATCAAGCTTTTATAAGATGTAACATTCACATTCTTACCACCCACGTCTGTAGCTAACTTCATATTTTCAACAATGAGAGTAAAACCTTGCATGCTTGGAATCCTTCATACTGAATTTCTTCAATATATCACAAGCATATATATATATTTGTGAAAGAAAAATGCCACCATTCATGCATCTAAGTAACTTCAAGTCGAAGAAAGTAGCACAATAGGCCCATATATGCCATTTCAAATATGCTAATCAATGCCTCCTTGAATTCTAAGATTAGTGTCAAATTCATTCCAATGGAAATAAGATCAGACCATCCACATAAAGACAAAAATATAATAACAATATGTATAGAGCAAGTTCTTAGTGCATGTTTTAAGCTATATAGAGCTTTCTTCAACTTATAAGTTTTATATATTCTCTTCCCCTTTCTTCACTTACCCTATAGGTTGCGCAACATATGTATCTTTTCCTAGAAAACCATTCAAATATACATAACATTCATATGCTATACTTCCCAATTATTTTGAGTAGTAAAAGAAATAAACACACGACAGCATCAAGTCTATTTACTAGAGCAAAAACATCAAACTAGCTAATACTTGATTTTTGCTTGTAACCTTTTGCTACAAAGAAATTATTAACTTCATCATTAAACTTGTACTTAGTTTTGTAGACACACTTTACTCTAGTTAACTTCTTTCCAAGCGACAATTTTGTTAATTTCAAAGTACCATTGTTTTCAATAAAATGAATCTCTTCATCCATCGTCTTTAAGTTAATGAGTTTCTATAGCAACACCCTAAAAAAAATATATAGTCACAATCTATAGAAAGAGAAAATTGAACAATCATTTCATGAGACGGGTCATTATTATTACCAAATCATAATATAATCTTGCAAGGTGGACCCGTGCCCATGGTATAACTATTGGTCTTTATCACAAACACTTTTAGTTGGATACCTATTTAACACATAAACAACACAAGCAACAACTTCCACCCAAAAAGGCTTAAGAAAATTTTTAAATTTAACATGCACGTTACAATATCTATAACAATTTTGTTCTTCCTATCAACCACTCTATTTATTTATTTATTGTAAAGTGTATCTAGTTGTCACGAATAACATCTTGTTAAGGTTCTAATGAGTATATAAAATATGCTGGTCTAATCATATGCATTGATAACTTCTACATTTCGATTTCATTCTTGTACACTAATACGATATTTTCAAGTTTATCCTCTTTTCTTTCTTGTTTTTCCCTTTTTTTACAAATTTTGGTAATGGGATATTCCTTAACTTTTTATTATTCTTGATTTGCCTTATTACAAACTAATTTTCAACTTTTTAATAATTACAATAATAATAATAGGCATTTTATTTTTATACTACTATTATTATAACAATTGAATTATTGTACAAAAGAGGAACTCATGACATTTTATTTTATTTTATTTTTTTCTATTAGTTTTCATCTATTTTCTCCTATTTGGTAATAATTAGAATATAATAATATTTATTTAATTTGATTTATTTCTTTCAACCATTAAAAAAGCAGAAAAATATTATTTTTGGAATTGCCACTCTAAAAGAATTTGAATGTCATAATAGAATAATTATCCTAAAAGTACATTATATTCTCTTTGCTTAAATCAATCTTATTTGTTATGGCACAAATTTTAGTTTTTTATTTCAAAATTATATTTTTTCAATTATAATATAAATTTTAGTACAAGTTGATTTACTATGTCTACGACAAAGGCTGTGTTTGGTAGAGCTTATTTAGGAGCTTATAGCTTATTTTAATCTACTAATAAGCTATAAGCTTTGTTTGGTAATGTTCTCAAAATAAGCTAGTAGCTTAAAATAAGAGCTTATTTTGAAACGCTACTTTAGGTAGCTTTTCAAAAATAAGCTAATAGCTTCTTAACTTTTTTCCATCTTTATCCTTATTATTTTATATAAATGACATCATTTATCCCTCCCAATTAAAACTCTTTTGGCATTTTTTCTTCAATATGTTTCGTTGTAATTTTAATTTGATATTTGTGTTTGAACAATAATTTTTGTGTGAACTAATTTTATAAATTATAAACATCTTGTTTTACTTTATATATTTTCAAATATATGTTCCTACTTTATATTTTATTAAATTATATTGATTTCATTATTTTATATTTTAATATGTAAACAAACCTATTTAAATTTAAAACTATTCAACTTTTATGAAGATGTCATTTTTAGTCTTTTTACATTTATCAACTTATCAAAAAGCTAATTTTACCAAACACTTTTAAGCATAATAGCTAGCTTGACAGCTCTTCAGATTTCAGCTTCAAGCTTATAGCTTTTCAGCTTTCAGCTACTTTTCAGCTTTCAGCTACCGTTTCAGCTAGGTTTGCCAAACATAGCCAAAATTTCTCTTTAGTTTACGAATTTAAATACAAAAATTTCATTATCTAATCAATCTTATATAGAAAAAAAATAGTATTTTAAAATATCAATGAGAGTTTGCAAGAGGAGGTGGTCACATATAATAATATTTACTGTCTAAATCATATGCACAAGAAAAACCTATGAATTCATATTGTATAACTTCATTGGGTAATCTTTTAATTATTCTTCAACAACATTAGTAAGCATATTATAAACATGTCAATTTAAAAAAAGAAGTTCAGTTTTACCAACACATCAGTGGTCATTGAAATCTTATTAATAATACTTAATTACATTTAATATGAAATTGTAAGGACATGATTTTTTTTTTTGATCACAATAACTATCTACAAAAATACTCATCTGTACTACTACTTTTATCACAAGTTTAAAATACTCATTTTGATTATATATATTGAAAATAATTAATTTTATATTATGATAAAGAAATTTCATATTTAGAAAATATATTATTATTTACTTATTTTATTTTAGATATTCAGCGTTAGTTTAATCGTGTAATGCATGTGTTATAATGAGTAATATTAATAATCTTTTAGAAATCTAATACTCCGCATTTAGTAAATCTTCTTCCAAAAGGTTGAATCCCTAACTCCGTATTTAGTAAATCTAGGTTCACTATTTGTATACATAAGATTTACTATCTGCCTGGATGTATTTTGATGCATGGTCTATAATAAAATTTGCCGTAATTACCCATTTAACCCTATTTTCATGTCGTAAGATTCAAGCCCCTTCAAGCCCTGTCTGAATTAGGTGGAGGTGGAATTCTAATTCCCTCGAACCAAACAGGCCGGTTGTTAAGGTCATTGTCATTATTTTTTTTAATGAATCTAAATTTTATTGCCCATATTTATTATATATCGAACTCAATTTTCTATTTGGTACTTTTACTTTCAGGTCCAATACCAAAAAGTTTGAAAAATTGCTCTAGTCTAACTCGGGTTCGACTAAGCAAAAATCAATTCTCTGGAGACATTTCTGAAGCTTTTGGCATTTACCCAAACTTGCAGTTCATGGATCTAAGTGACAACAATTTTCATGGAGTGCTATCCAAACATTGGGGCTCATCAAAACAATTGTCAAATCTCTGGATTTCAAGAAACAACATCTCTGGTATTATACCACCAGAGATTGGTGATATTACTCAACTAACATGGCTTGATCTTTCAGAAAATCACATAGTTGGGGAAATCCCAAAAGAATTTGAAGAGCTGACTTTTCTGCAAAATCTTGATTTGTCTAAAAACATGTTGAATGGATCAATACCAGAATATATGGGAGGATTCAGGCACCTGTTAACCTTAAATCTTTCTTGGAATGGTTTGTCTGGTCCCATTCCAACAGGATTTGAGAAATTGAGAAACATATCATTTGTTGACTTATCATTCAATAACTTAGAGGGCCATATTCCAAATTTCATGAAACATATGAATGCTACTTTGGAAGGGAATAAAGGTTTGTGTGGCAATATGGATGGATTTGAACCTTGTCAAAGTTCTCACTCTTCAAGAAAGGGTAAGAAATTTGTTCATGTGGTGATAATTGTAATCCCAATTATTGTAGCACTTTCTATGGCTCTATTTGGATTTGTGGAGGTTTACCACTTATATAGGAGAAGAAAACGCGCTGAAAATGCTCAAAGTAATGGGTCACAAGTCCTAGAGAAAAGGGTAGAACTTGAGTAAAAAGAAAGGTGATTTCAAATATCCTATATTGAATAATTGAGTGTGAGTGTACTCTTGAAGAATGTTTACTATGTCTTTTGTATTGTGTTGGACTACTTGCATTTCATGTTTTGTTCGCATTTTAAGAATGTATTTAATATTTTAACACTCTCATGTTGTATTATATTTCACTTGTAATCTTTGTTTGAATTTATATTTTGTAATAATATATAGTCGTGTATTTAAACCCCTTACATGATGTTTATTCGTAGAATACATTGAGAATGAGATGTCATTTTGCAGAATAGATCTATTTCGCTGTTTGGTTCGTTTTTTTTCCGACAAGGCCGGAATAGAATGATATGTCATTTTGCAGAATAAATCTATTCCGTTGTTTGGTTCATTTTTTTCCGACAAGGCTGGAATAGAATTATATTCTACAGAACAGGCTACTCCCTTTGCTATAGGAATAACCATTCCTAAGGCCTCGGCCCCCTTAGTATTAGCTATTTGGTTTCTAACCCATAAGGAATAGCTATTTTTTGCTCATAATAATAATAATATTATGGCTATTAATATAAAAGTTAATATATCCACTAACTGAAACGCTCCTGGAAAGCACAAAGAGTTACTTGTTCCCACTGAGACACAATCTCATGACCTCCCGTATGGGAGAGCTATTACATGCCATTTGAGCACAAGGCTTTGGAGTGACTAAATCCTATTTGAAAAATACGCTAAGTATGAACTTGATTGCTTTGTAAATATTTCTTGTATTGTTTATTTATCTACTTCATCTTTACTCTTATTTATATTGAATTTCAAATCCGCTCATGGGGGCAGGCAAATTCGAAACAGGCAACTTGAATTGCAATATCTTAATTCTGCCACAACTTAACTAGTGTAGACTTTTATCCCATTGCGTGCAACTTGTCCTTAAAATTTGACTTTTGTACTTTTCGATGTAGCTTCACTTATTTAGGCAAGTGCTGTTTTCAAAAAAAAAAAAAAGGCAAGTAGTTTTTTTTTTTTTTTTGCCCCACTTTTAGTTAGTTTTGGTATTTCATTGATTTGCAGGTGGTGAGGTCCATATTTCCAGCTTATTTGATGCCACCAAGCTCTAGTTCAATTATAAATCCCCATAATTTGATTTGTTTTAGTAGAGGTAGATCTTTTTCTATTTCTTCTATTTAAGTTTATTTACTGTTACTATATATATATTTTAGCGACAATTTCCAACACCGACGACCATTTCCGATATTCAGCCACCATTTTCGGGCGACGACCAAGACGTCGCCGGTCGCCATTTCCGGCGAGGGCACGCCGGGAAGGCGACCAGTTTCTGGTTGCCTTCCCCAAGGAGAAGGGGATCAGATCTGGTCGCCCTCGCCGGAATTGGCAACCGGCGATGTCTTGGTCGTCGTCGGTCGCCGAAAATGGTGGCCGAATGTCAGAAATTGTCGCCGGAAATTTTAAAAATGGGTTAATTGCGATTTTTTCTGGTTTAAATGACTTAAATTGCTTTATTTTTTTGAGTTCAATGGCTTATTTGAGGGTTATTCGAGTTCGATGGCCTAATTGCTTGTTCCCAAATAGTACAATGGCTTATTTGTAGTTTATCCCTATTTTTAAAAATGAGATAAGATATTGTAATGAAATAAAATTATTACTGAAGTAAATTGTTCTAGACAAAAGTACTATCAAATAGAATTATTTATGTTTTTTTTAGAGTTACAAATTACATTTAGATTTATGTTTATAGTTAGATATTTATTTATAAATTTATTTTAATGTGCCTTAGGTAAAAAAGGATTATACCTTGGCTATTGATGAGAATTAACAAGATGAAGAAGAAATAGCAAAGTTAAAATTCAAGCTAAAAAGTATACTAAGAGGGGAAGATAGTGAAATAATGAAAGATATGCGTAGGAGTATAGAATGTATTTCCATGATGTTGTTCTTTATAGTTGTCATTATTGTAGTGTTAATTGGTTGTTTTACCAGAATTGTAGGGAACAATGAGAGCTTAGGTGTAGGCAAGAATGTATATATGGCTATATGCTCCCACAAAAATAATATATATAGTTTATTATTTTTAATAAGAGTCATTTCCATTTTTGGTCCTACTATTATTGGGGCATTGTCAATTTTAGTCAACTTCATTAATTTTTGCCACATTGCGACCAATCTTATTTAATCATTGCCACTTTTAATCCACCGTTAAAATTTTCGTCAAATGACCGTCCAAAACAGGAGTATTTTTTGTCTTTTCATGCTTTGGTCATCTCCTTGACCCTTTGCAATGATTTTCCTTACACATTTTCATCCAATGAAGAGGTCCGGCAAAAGCATGTGAGCCATGATCATCATCATCATCATCATCATTATTATTATTATTATTATTATTATTTTGTAACAAATAGTACTTTTCAATTTCAGGAAAATGAATTACCAAACAGAAATAATGTAACTTATTCTTAACTTTCAGTGAAACAAACAAATATAATTTTCTGACCTTTCGGCCAAACATTAGAAAATTAAATTATTTTTCGAAAAATGAGTCATTTTCTAGAAGTCAATTTGCGAAAAATATTTTTCAAGTCACCAAACAGACCTTAAGATAATTACATGTAGAAATTAAAACAATTACTCCGTAGTATTTTAATTTTACATGTGATGGTGTTATAGGATCGGGACCATCTCCAGACCCAAAGAATACGTACACATATAATAAAGTCTAATTAAAGGACTATGACTAATGTTAGATCCAATGAGAACCAAACTCATGTTTACTGGTTGAAATAGTAAGGAATAACTAGACCAGGTGAATGAATGACGATTCAATGATGATGTCATATGTAGTGAAAGTGTTCATTATTGTCATAAACAAACAATTTACATTAAACATGCAATTAAACTAAGCAATTTCAATAGATAATTTCTAATTGAAGGACTTATATCAGTTTTTATTTTTATTTTTTAAAAGACACTTATATCAGTTATATACCGTGAAAGTGTTCATTATCATCATAAATTCAAGATAGTATAATCATTTCCATACATCATAGGATTCATAGGTGCAAAACATTAATTTACAGATAATCAATGAAAATAAATTAATTGTTTTTAAAAAAAAACCACAATAACACGCAAGTAGCCTTTTTTCTTTAAAAAGTTTGGGTTTGAAGATGCTGCAGGCATATATTCTCAATTATGGTCAAAATAATGGATTAATTGACAAGGGTTTTCGTCAAATTCCACAACCACCAACACCCTTTGTCCTTTGGGTATTTGAACGTTCTTCCCAGGTCCCAGCAGGTTGAGAATTTGTTGACTCATTAGTCTAGTAATTGTGTGCATAAATAATGGCTTAAGATAATTACATGTAGAAATTAAAACAATTTCTCCGTAGTATTTTAATTTTATATGTGATGGTGTTATAACATTGGGACCATCCCCAGACCCATATTAAGAATACATACACATATAAGAAAGTCTAATTAAAAGACTAGGCGGACTAATGTTGGATCCAATGAGAATTGAATTCGTGTTTATTGGTTCAAATAGTAAGTAAAGGAAAACTAGACCAGGCGAATGAATGATGATTCAATGATGATGTTATATGTAGTGAAATTGTTCATCATTATCATCGTAAACTAAACAATTTCAATAGACAATGTCTAATTGAAGGACACTTATATCAGTTTTTTTTTTTTTTTTGAAAAAAAAAAAACACAATTATCAAAGCATCTAAAATAGTAGGTTTTAGATGATTNTCAGTTTTTTTTTTTTTTTTGAAAAAAAAAAAACACAATTATCAAAGCATCTAAAATAGTAGGTTTTAGATGATTTTTGCAGATTTTGATACACATGTGGAGGAGAGAGAAAATTTGAGGTCTTCAGGCTAAGAACTGATTTTTATCTGCACTGTGAGCCCCATCAAAGTTGAAAAGCTTATGTGTTTGTCGCGTAAAGCACACTGAAGGTGCTTAGACGCGTGCAATTTCCTTTGCTTTTTTTTTTTTTTCTTTAATCCCTTATCTCTAGCTCACATGTTCTCCTGTCTAGTCACACCTACAAAAACTCAAAATTTATGTCTATTGATGATGCTCTCAGTTATATGCAGTGAAAGTGTTCATTATCATCATAAATTCATGATAGTATAATCATTTCCATACATCATAGGTGCAAAACATTAATTTACAGATAATCAATGAAAATAAAGTTTAAAAAAAAAACCACAATAACACGCAAGTAGCCTTTTTTTCTTTTAAAAAGTTTGGGTTTGAAGTCGATCGATCAATTATGGTCAAAATATAGGGAAAATTGCATCTTTGGTTCCTGAGCTTTAACCAAGTTTCGATTCAGTCCCTGAGTTATGACCGTATTCGAGTTTAGTCCTTCAGTTATGAATGAAGTAGTGTATTTGGTTCTCGACCGTTAAAACTAACGAAAAAAATTAAAAAATAGTTAAAATTTGAGGGGTAAAATAGGAAATTCACATTTTATTCTCCTTCTTATATCAAAATCACTTTTAAAACATTATTTTTCACTTCTTAGCTTCTTATTTTCAATATTCTAATTTTAAAAGCATTTTAATAACTTTAGTATGACTTGTTAGGAACATGGCTCTCGTATAACAAATTTAAGACTTAGCACAAACAAAGAAACACTTGATCATTGTATTTATGCTTGTGAAAACACTATCCAAACAATTTTTTATTTTCTTTACTAAGCAACAAAGGTAATCAAACTAGAACTTTTGAGATACAAAATGACGTCAAATTTCTCAGGTTGCTTTTACGAGAAATTCACCAACAGAATAACTTGATATTTTTATTATGTAAAAATTCTTTTGTATGCAGTAGTTTAGTCAATTATCGTATATCTTGACAATATATGAGAATTATATTATATATATTATCACCTCATCTGTCTTCTTAAAACTAGAGTAATGAATGAGGAATTTAGGACTCAGTTATGAAAATTTTAAAAACTTTTGTAACTTCTAAAAATGATAATTGACTAAACTATTGCATACAAAAGACTTTTTACATACTAAAAATCTCATGTTATTCTTTTGGTGAATTTCTCATAGAAGCAACTCGAGAAATTTGACATCATTTTGTATCTCAAAAGTTCTAGTTTGATTACCTTTGTTGCTTAGTAAAGAAAGTCGAAAATTGTTATGATAGTTTTTTCACATGCTTAAACACAATGATCAAGTGTTCTTTGTTTGTGCTAAGTCTTAAATTTGTTATACGATAGCTAGGTTCCTAACAAGTCATACTAAAGTTATTAAAATGCTTTTAAAATTAAAGAATATTGAAAATAAGAAGCTAAGAAGTGAAAAATAATGTTGTAAAAGTGGTTTTGATATAAGAAAGAGAATAAAATGTGAATTTCCTATTTTACCCCTCAAGTTTTAACAATTTTTAAAATTCTTCCGTTAGTTTTAACGGTAGGAGACCAAATGCGTCACTTCGTTCATAACTGAGAGACTAAACTCGGATACGGCCATAACTCAGGGACTGAGTCGGAACTTGGTTAAAGCTCAGGACCAAAGATGCCATTTTTCTTCAAAATAATGGATTAATTGATAAGCGTTTTCGTCAAATTCCACAACCACCACCCCCTTTGTCCTTTGGGTATTTGAACGTTCTTCCAAGGTCCCAGCAGGTTGAGAATTTGTTGACTTATTAGTCTATATATTAATTTTGTGCATAAATAATGGCTTATTGTAATTACTGTGGTTTGTTTGTAAACTTGTAACCATTATATTTTCCTAGTTTTTCAAAACTGAATAGCAAATGATTGGTGAAGTTTGAACGTGATGCTCACTCTTATTTGAATTATATCTTAATGATATTAAGGTTGTTATACATAACATGCATGCATGAATCCAAGAATAGAATACCATTAACACTACATTCAAAAAAAAAAAAAAACACAAAAACACAAAAACAAAAACCACATGGGGGTTGTTCCAAGATGTTTCTGACCAACTATATATTATATCTTGTCACCTGATTAAAAAATTATGTATATGCATTTAACATATTGTATATGTGCATCCAGTTAATAAATTATGTGTTTTGTAAATAAATTGAAGACACATAATTTGTTAATTGCAGACATATATATAATATGTTAACTGAATATTATGTGTTTGCAGTTAACATATTATGTTCCTAAAGCTAGCATATGTATTAATGTATTATATGAATTTAATTTATTTACATATACATAATCTGTTAATTGTAGACACATAATCTGAACCTATTTTAGATCCTGATCTACAATGCAAAATATACTCTAGTTCATTCAGGCAACTTTAGGGGGGCGTTAGGAAATAACCAAACAATTTAAATATTTAGGTCAATTCTTGTTATGATGATTAAACACTTGTTACTTGTCAAAAGTTATAATTAGTAGCCTCCTTCATTAGCACATGCCAACCATAACTAAAACAAACACTTATGTCAAAAGTTATAAATAATAACGAAAAGGAAAAATTGTAATTTATGCCCATCCATAATATGTCAATTATCAATGTCACTCCTGAATTATTGTGGTGTAAATATTGCCCCTCAATTTTCAAAAACAGTACATATATTGCCCCTCCCGTGGTGTAAATATTGCCCCTCCTTCTTTACGGGAGGGACAATATATGTATCGTTTTTGAAAATTGAGGGGCAACATTTACACCACTAATAATTCAGGGGTGACATTGATAATTGGCATATTATGGAGGGGCAAAAATTACAATTTTCCCTAACGAAAATATATATAACTTTGTTTGCGTATACTTAATTACTATTAGCTACTGACACTATATATTCTAATGGTAAGATACAAGATTTGGTTCACCAAACTTCCGTCCAATACTTCCTCTAGAGTGGCAGTCGTTATACGGTGGACAATGGTCCACAATGCATTGTGGATCACGGTCACAAAACGACGCCGTTTCAATAAGTTGGAGAAACGGCGGTCGTAATTCGTAACGGAGCTCTGTAACTGATACTACAGTTCATCTCAAAAGATACTACCTCACATTATTTTTTATATTATCGAATGAAACTGTAGTAATATCGAAATGTAACTGTAGTTGTGTTGAAGTGTAACTACAATGTATATAAACTGATACTGAATAACAGTTTCACATTTGTGTTTTTATATTATCGAATGAAACTGTAGTTATATCAAAATGTAACTGTAGTTGTGTTGAAATGTAACTGTACTGTATATAAACTGATACTAAATAACAATTTCACATTTTTGAGTGTATATTGTCCAATGAAACTGTAGCCATATTGAAGAAACTGTAGTCACATTTTTGAGTGTATATAAAGTGTAGTTATGTTGAAAGGAAACTGTAGTTGTGTTGAAAAGAAACTAAATAACAGGTTCACATATTTGAATGTATGTATAATATCGAATGAAACTGTCGTTATATCGAAAAGCAACTGCAGTTGTGTTGAAATGTAATTACAGTGTATATGAACTGAAAGTGAATGACGCGGAATGAAGGTCGTTTCAGCAGTCTATTTTCATCACTACTTTTTTTTTTTAGAATAAATTTATTTTCATCACTTTTACTCACTTACATGACAAGTTATGATTAGACATTTTCATTATGCATGTGGTCCTAGTTTATATTAATGCCTTAATGGTATGAGTGTGGGAGTACGTAGATGTAGCATTTTCCTAAATGGTAAGGATAGGAACTTGAATTGGTGCATTGTCATTAAACTTGTGTCGTCGCTAATCTAAAGTTAGTAATTACATCAACTTTGAGAATCAGCGTTCTTAATCTAATGGTAGGTTTACATAAATTTGGGAAGAAGTTCGGATTACATTGAGAGAAAAAAAATAACATTGATTACTGTTATAAATATTATAATTATGGACATTATTATATAATTGTAACGTTTGTAAAACGCACCACAATGAAAATACACAAAAACACCATAAAACACACCACACACCTAAAATAATGCACCATAACTCCCCTGCCCCTAATGGTGCATTTGCTAACACTGTATGTTGTATATTTGCATACCTAATGGTGTGTTTTTTGGTGATGCGTACCTAATGATGCATATTTGTGTGGTGCATTTTCTAACATTGAGTGGTGTATATTTGTATACATAGTGGGGAGGCTGCACTGACCGCACATTATGGGCCGACCACACCTGATTATGACCATATATATATATATATATATATACTATTTTTGTAGAAAGAGATGCGGGTGAATGAAATCTGAATTATCCCCTTACATCTTTGTCTTTGTCTATTCTTTTTCTCTCTTTCTCTCATCTTCTATCATGCAAAAGATTCATGGGTGAGGAGCTTACGGCCAACGGGTTAACCAATTACAACAATTACTAATTTTTTAACTACTACAAAAATTGTTCATATATTCATTGTCGCATTTTCAATTCTTTTATCCGAGAGTATTATATAATTTTTAGACAAAAATATCTCAACGGTTATAAATTTTGTTATATTTTCCCATTATTAATACCATACACGTATACACAATTATCTTTTCTGATATTCTTCAACGGTAATAATGTATGTAAATATTATATATTGGAGTAATAGAAGAAATAAGTTTGATTACATTTGCCAAAGGTCTTGTGGTCGAGCGGCATAGCTGTGTAATAGAGTCAATAGTACTAAAAAAAAAGTTTGATTGCATTTAGATTTTAATTAAATGTTACTATAATTATATGTAGTAACTTATGACTTATCATATCTAAAATTTTACTTTAATAATATTAATCATACTTGAATTATTACTCAAATTATTAGCTATACTTTTAATATAATATGAATTTTACAATGATGAATTATAAAACAATTATACTATTTAAGATTTTAACTTTGAGTATTAATATTGGGCATATATTTTTGTGATTCGCACATATAAAATACTAGTTAGCACAGGCGGGGTGTTGGGTGCCACGTCGGGGTGCGAGGTACATGCATGGCAGCACCACCTCCAGAAACGAGGGCACGTTAGGGGCGCGGGGCATGCATTTACTGGCGGGGCTAGTGCCCCGGCCAGCGACCCCTCACGGTTGACCATCGATGGTCGGCGGCACCCTCCTGCCAGGTCGGCCCACCTTTCCTTCCTTGGCATGTTACCTCCTCTGACCTGTACTGCCAAACCAAACCCAAATAGCAAGCCTAGTAAACCTAGCTCATAACCAATATCCCCATCACAAAGTTTTATTTATTTATAATAATACCACTTTTTTTTTTCTAAACTTAGATCTTTATCTATTTAGTCTTTTAGATGGACTATTGTGATTTATTATTTTCATTTCCTATCTTTGTTGATCAAATGAGTACAAGGTCCTCTTGTAAAAGGTAATGATCAATATATTTATTAGTCTATCATGGTTCATCAATGGTTGAGAATATTTAATTTCTTAATATTAGGATATAAAATTTATATATTTAAAAATTTAAAAACTATATTAAAAATACTACTAAAAACAAAATTAAAGTTCAATTAAAAAAATATATAAAAAAGATACTAAAGAAAATATACTACAAAAAAGTTAGTTTGACTAGTACACAATAAACATGACATGTAAAATGAAAAAAAAAAAAAGAAGAAAGAGATGAAGCTCCCTTATGTGCAGTGTGTATGTACAAGCGAGGGGTGGGAACTCGGAGACTAATAGGGTGGCTCGCGATTACCTTCTCCAACGGTCCTTGGGCAGTGGTTCTAGAGGGTTTAGGATTATACTAGCATAAGGTAATAAACTTAATAATGAAATAAATGAATAATAACAACAACAACAACACAACAACAACAACAACAAGAATAATAATAATAATAATAATAATAATAATAATAATAATAATAATAATAATAATAAACAACGAGTATTTGGACTACTCAATTCCTTATAAAATAGGATATTTATTTTCTTAAATTAATTAAGTAGTATTAGTCACCAAATTGTTTTTTTTTTTTTTGAAATCAATTAATTTTTTTTTTCAAATTGGACTTATCATTAAAGTTAAGTGAAAATGCATGCGCTTAAACTAAAAGAAACAAATAAAGTGTACATGGAAGGGTTGAGAACATGGGGATTAGCACACTGATTTGCAACTTACCTCTGTTTTTTTAGTAGGGTTTTAGGAATTCAAGATTAGTTTGATGAAAGCTGAGAAACGTAAATTTCTTTTTTTTTTTTTTATATTTTAAAGTAGCGTTATTCTAAAATTGATGACGTGCTTAAATCCTTATTAAATTCCTGAAAATTGAACATTAAATTTCATATTCCTACCCCTTCCAAGGTCCTAGGCTGATGCTTATATATAATTCCTAGTCGTTTTCCAAAGTTGTATGATGAGCATCCTTTTGTCTGTCTTGAAGTGCAATCCAATCAAAGTCGTCTCAGAACAACTTGAGGGGCGTTTGGTTGGAGCAATGAAATTGAAATTAATTTGAATCACAATTAAATACTTTGTAGGGAAAATGACACTTTTTCCCCCTATGTTATGTGCATATAGCACTTTTCCCCCCTGTGTTATTAAAGTGTCACTTTTCCCCTCTGAGATGTTAAATTGTCATTGTTACCCTTAAAAATAATTATTTCATTTATTTTTCTTCTCCAACAAATTATTATTTATATGTATGGATGATCACGATTCGGTTCGAACCTAACCAAACACTATATCAATCATATCGAAATAGTATGAACGGTTCTGGTTACAATTCAGAATCGGAAAAAATTAAAATTAAATAATTGTTGAACCGTGAACCGAAACTTAACCACAGTCATATATAGTGAAAATAATCAAACACTTATTTTGATAAATCGGTACGGTTCGGTTCCAATTTCGATTTTAAACCGCCAATCAAAACTTATGTATTTATTTACTACGTATTTATTTTTATAATTTTATTTCTTATTTAAAAATAGTCTAAATTTAACAATTATTTTATTTTATTTTTTCGGTTCTGAATCGTAACCGTAACCGTCTATACTATTTAAGTTCAATTGCTACAGTGTTCGATTAAGTTCGTATCGAACCATGATCTTCCATACATATTAGTAACAATTGATTGGAGAATAAAAATAAATGAAATAGTTATTTTAAGGACAAAAATGTCAATTTAACATTACAAGGGAGAAAACTACCACTTTTAAAATAAATGAGGGGGAAAACTGCCACTTTAATAACACAGGGGAGAAAAGTGCTATAAGCATATAACATAGGGGGGAAAAGTGCCATTTTCCCTACTTTGTAATTAGAGTGGTACAAAATTTTTGCAAAAATTTGCGTAACGTTATCGTACAGATCTTTTTCTGTGAGACGGATCGTGTTGTAAACAAATGGTTATGTATGTACTCTGTATCAGTGTATCACAGTATCATTGTAAACAACTGAGTGTATATATATCACAATTTCAGTAATAAGTATTATAATATCTATCATTAGTAACAATCAATTTTACCCTACATAGTATCACAATTTTACATATAAATATTAAAATATCTATTATAAGTAACAATTTATTTAATTCAAATTGGTATTAAATTTTCTATAATAAGTATTAATATTTTATCATAAATAACAAACAACTATCCTAGATTCGACATGTCTCACACAAGTGCGATTCAATAATATAATTATACTAGTTTTACACGCGCATTGCGCGACTGATTTAATGCCCAATGTTTGCACTAAAATAAGTAATTCAAAGTATATCAATGCAAGATTATATATAGGAGAAGTTCATTATAGTTAAAATTAATGTTTAATTTGCACTTTTTTAAAAATAATTATCTAAATATTTATTGTAGTTTGTATGGTATTAGGTAGTAGATACTACTTTTTCTTGGTTGGAATTACTATAAGTTTTGTTAATTTGCTTTTGGATAGTTTTGTCATTTTCTTCGTCTTCATTGTTTGTCCGCTTCTTTTTTGTTGCTAGTGTCTCATCATGTGCAATTAGTTACTGGTGCTAGTTTGCAAAAGAACATATTTAGTCTAATTAGTTTTGTTACATTAAATAAATAAATGCATGAAATCTCTAAGTTATTCCCTTATACTAATATTTATAAAATTGACCCTGTCATTTTTTAGTCATTGATCATTCTAGATGGATCATGGATGGATTAAATTAGTCTATACTTATCACGAGAAACCTAGTTAACATTTGGTCATGATTAATATATATATATATATATATATATATGTGTGTGTGTGTGTGTGTGTGCGCGTGTGTGCATGGTTGAAAAAATCGCTAGGCGCTCCCTAGGCGCTCGGGGAGCGCCTAGCGCCTATGACGCCTAGCCGGGGATTAATCGGCGTCTAGGCATCCGTGTACTTTTTATTTTATTTTTTATTTTTAAAAAATTTGTTTAAGTATTTCTAATTTTTTAAAGACTAATAATTATAAATTATATAATACTTTAATAGTTAATACTAAAATATTAAATATTAACCTTAAAAAATCTAAAGTTTGTACAATTTAGGATTATTTCGCTCAAAACGATGTTGTTTTGAGTGAAATAACCCATTAAAAAAAAGAACTATAGTTAATCGACCTACTAGAAGGCCTAGTCGGTGCCTAGTCGATCTAGTCGACGCCTAGGCGGTCAGCGCCTAAGCGGCCTAGGCGGTGCTTTGGCGGCCTAGGCGGAGCTTAGGCGGCCTAGGCGGTCGCCTAGCCGGCCAGCCGCCTAGACAACCATTTAATGTGATACGCTAGGCGGTCGACTAGCGCCTAGCGCCTAGGCGGGGATTAATCGGCGCCTAGGCGGGATTTTTGCAACATTGTGTGTGTGTGTGTGTGTGTGTGTGTGTGTGCGCGCGCGCGTGTGCGCATGTGTGCGTGTGTGTGCGTGCGCGTACGCTTGCTTTAATTTGTTCCTCTTATTCAACTTTGAATGCTATTTATATAGTCTGGCTAATTGATTGACCAAAGTTCATGTTAAATATTATATATATATTTTTTAAATACCACCCTAACATATTCATAGTATTTGTTCAACAATTATGCGACCAAAAGTGGCCATTTCCGAAGAAGACGATTAGAAGTGGTTGTGGCTGGAGATTCATCAGATTTTTTGTTGGAATGAGAATGATTGTCTGTAACAGGTTTGTAACCGGTTGATGGGTTTAGTTGCATTAAAATAACATGTTTTAGGGTTTAATTGCAATTTTTAACCGGTTTATGTGTCTAATTGACTTTTGGCAGTGGCGGATCCAGAAAAATGTCTTAGTGGGGTCGAAACATAAAAAAGGTAGCACCAAGTTGCTCCTTTATATGAGAGGTTGTGGGTTCGAGCCTCAACGATATTGACTCTTTGTGATTCAATAGGTTGAGAAAGTAGTAATGAACATATATTGCAGTGTAATAGAATCCGTAGTATTAAAAAAAGAGTTAATGCCCAAAATGGTCCTCCGACTATGGCCTTTTCTTAATTTGGTTCCTTGACTTTTAATTGCATCCAAAGTGGTCCCCAAACTATTCAATTTTAAGCCAAAAAGGTCAGCCGTTAGATCTGGTGTCAAATGGGTGTTAAAATGAGGGGTATAATGGGTAATTCAAGTGTTGGTCTCCAATTTAATCAATATGTGTCCCCAATTCAACAACCTGTGCAATTTTTTCAGCTTTTATTTTTCCGGGAGATTTTATTGCCGGAATCAAATAACCGGTACCGCTGGTAGATGAAGTTGAGCAACTTCCGTGGAATGGAAACGGAGATTCAATCGAATTAAACTTACATGGGACGAAGGTTCAGCGATCTCAGCATCAACGATGATTCTTCGGCTTTCAGCGACTGCAATAGTGATATATTCGGCGAGTTCCCGACGGCTTCTTCGCAGAGTCGTTGGCTATTGCTGGCTTGCGCCATCGATAACTTCGACGAATTGATTCCTCAACTTGTCTGCGATCTCAATTCGAGCTCAATCGATGCAATAAAGCAGGCAACAATGGAACTCTGGCTCCTTGCGAAGAACAAGCCGGAGAACATAATCAAAATCGCCAGAGCCGGAGCAATCAAACCGCTTATTTCACTAATTTCGTCCTCAGATCCTCAGCTTCTAGAATATGGCGTTACTGCAATTCTCAACCTCTCGCTCTGCAACGAGAACAAGCAGCTTATCGCGGCTTTTGGAGCAATCAAGCCGCTCGTTCGGGCTCTTAAAGTAGGCACCCCCGTCGCCAAAGAGAACGTCGCTTGCGCTCTTCTCCGGCTCTCGCAAATTAAAGAGAGCAAAGTAGCAATTGTACAGTCCGGCGCGATTCCGCCGCTAGTAAGCCTTCTAGAAAACGGAAATTTACGCGGCAAAAAGGACGCATCAACGACTCTATACTCGATTTGTTCAGTCAAAGAAAACAAAGTCAGGGTTGTGCAAGCCGGAATAATGAAGCCTCTAGTGGAATTAATGGCTGATTTTAGTTCAAACATGGTGGATAAGTCAGGGTTCGTTGTGAGCGTCCTTGCGTCGGCAGTGAAGGCGAGGGTGACGCTTGTTGAGGAAGGCGGAATTCCGGTTCTGGTTCTGGTGGAGATCGTGGAATTCCGGTTCCGGTATTTAGGGCTGCAATTTGTTTCACTAATTTGGGGAAGAAACTAGCTGGTCTCCAACAAATAATATAAATTGTCCATTTTACCCTTCTTTTTAATGGCAGGTTCACGCTAAAGCTAATGGAGACCATTTTGGCTTAAAATTCAATAGTCGGGGGATTTATTTGGGTGCAATTAAAAGTCAAGGAACCAAATTAAGAAAAGGCCATAGTCGGAGGACCATTTTGGGCATTAACTCATTAAAAAAATGAAACACTTAAAAGGAATATAGTCATAAATATTGTTGAATATAGACGAAAAATAAAACACATCAAAACTTTATACAAATATTAATAACAATATATGAAACATAATTAATTTGATAAAATAATTGAAATAAAAAACACATTATAAATTACACATCAAATTATTAATTTTTTTTATATAAATATAAATTAAGCTTTGAAGAAGCTACAAAGGAGTAAGAATTGCTACTTTCAAGATTTGAACCATCGCCCTTCCTTAACTAAAAACACACCCCAACCAACTCAACTGACTAATCAATCCTATACTTATATTTGTTTTCATATATTTATATCTAAAACTGTTCTATACATACATATATACATATATACAAGGGCTATTTGGGGGGTGGGGGTGGGGTGAGTGGAGACAGCTGTCCCCATGCTGTATCCGTCTTTGACTTTTGGTATAAAGTTTAAGGGTCTATTTGACCCTTTTTTTCTAAAATCAAATATTCAAATCAAAATAATACGAACCGCTCAGTTCAATAAACAATTGGACCAACATTTTTTAGTTCCCGTTATAAGCCTAACTATATTTGAAATTGAAAAGCAAAACGATTCGGATTGGTTCAACGGGGAATGGGATCACCTAACTAACTTCTGGGAAATGCATATATAATGTAGAAAAAGAGGAGAGTGATGACCAATAGGCTTTTATGCATTGTTTGAATGGTTTATGTTCCCATCTTTATGGTCCATTGTTCATATATTCCTTGTCGCGTTTTAATATAAGTCAACAACCCTACTGGAGTATTAGTCAGTCGATTGTGAGTGAAAACATTTTTAATGTGAGAGTAACAATGAAGTCTAATATAATTTATTATATAATTAAGGTGAGGTGCAGACTATTTACCAAATCTTTCATGTGCATGCGTCATCAATAATCATTTACTACACTAAGCTATACGTAATCTGATTAGAGCTTGTCGATAATCCATGCGTAAACTATTATCCATGTAATCAAAGGCGCGCGCTAGGCTGCAAGTAATTTCGGCTACATATAAATGCTATAAAATGTTAATGTTAAATGTTTGGTTCATGAAATGAATGAAATAATACTTTTCAGAATAAGCTTATTTTGTTGTTTGTTAATTTATATTATTTTCGGTGATGAATTATTCATTTTACAAAGAGAATTACTATTTTCAAATGCGGACTCGGTAGTAGCATGTTCTTATCTGGGCACTAGTCCTCGAACGGTTCTTATTATAGAGTAATGATACTCATCCTTCCAATATACGGAGTAATAATTAATCTTGTTCTTTTTATATGATATTTTCTAATTGGACAACTAACTAACTTTCTTTTTAATTAATGGTGGGTCACCAAAGTTATGGGTACCTAATGATTATAAGTCATATCATGTGATGAAATATTAGGAGATAATAGTATTTTCAATTTCATTATTATATTTATATTTATATATACACACACATACACATTTGTTTTTTTGGTTACGAACAAGAGGTAGGGCTATATATATATATATATATATATATATATATATATATATATATATGAATCAAGATTAGGTGAGAATAGAGTCAATTGGAAAACAATTATCAGTAGTGTCATTCTAGTAAATATTTAGAATTTTCATTACATCATTTAGGAGTAATCATTTTAAGTAAAAACAACCGAACATTGTTTAGGAAAAAACATGTTAGAATACATGGAAATTTAGAGCGAATTGGAAGATGATTTGATATTTTTGTGAAAATGCATTTTTTCTGCATAATGTTATGGAATGCTTTTTCATTTTGAAGAAAATTCACATTATTTTGATCTAAATATGCATGATTAAAGTGTGAAAAAAAAATATTGTTTTGGAGCCCATATGCATGATTTTTTACCTGTATTATTTTAAGCTAAATGCGTATGGTCCAAACATGCATTGTTTCGACCAAAGCCGGCATCATTTTGTATAAATACACAAAAAGAAATAAAAAATCAAGAAGTCTAAACATGTGTCATTTTGGAATAAATACACGTAGTTTATTTGTTTTAACTTTTACTTATTTACAACAATATTACCGTACAAGATTGTCAACTATCATGTAGTGTGATGACAATCTAATTAACATTCCGAATGGATAGTCATAGGTTCGAATCCCTTAACTTGGAGGGTGTGGTTGAGTGAGACACATTCATCCTTAACCAAAGGTCAATGGTTCCTTGGCTTTTGGTATGGAACAACCTTAAATTTTCAGGCCAGCTGTCTCATCCAATAGAGGTGCCTACAATCCAACGAGGGATTAGTCACTGTGTCCGACGGTGGAAACCATGGGCTACACCAAAAAAAAAGATTCGAACTCTGGTGGGGTTTAAATTCTTTGGGCTGAAAATGTTTGAGAAAGTATAAACAAATAATATCCGACGGTGGAAACCATGGGCTACACAAAAAAAAAAGATTCAAACTCTGGTGGGGTTTAAATTCTTTGGGCTGAAATGTTTGAGAAAGTATAAAACAAATAATATCGGGGTTTGAACTTATTACACTACTCATCATTTGGAATGATAATCGAGATGCCATCACACGATGGTGGAAACTAATGTACAAAATAAAAAAATAAAAAATAAAAAATAAAAAAGAAGCCAAAAATCAAAAGCAAAAACAAAAGTGTAGCGTCATTCAAAATTGACTTGTTAA
>NC_044917.1:8472422-8512313 GCF_003576645.1 Ipomoea triloba | reverse complement strand
TTATTTGTTGTTTGTTAATTTATATTATTTTCGGTGATGAATTATTCATTTTACAAAGAGAATTACTATTTTCAAATGCGGACTCGGTAGTAGCATGTTCTTATCTGGGCACTAGTCCTCGAACGGTTCTTATTATAGAGTAATGATACTCATCCTTCCAATATACGGAGTAATAATTAATCTTGTTCTTTTTATATGATATTTTCTAATTGGACAACTAACTAACTTTCTTTTTAATTAATGGTGGGTCACCAAAGTTATGGGTACCTAATGATTATAAGTCATATCATGTGATGAAATATTAGGAGATAATAGTATTTTCAATTTCATTATTATATTTATATTTATATATACACACACATACACATTTGTTTTTTTGGTTACGAACAAGAGGTAGGGCTATATATATATAATATATATATATATATATATATATATATATATGAATCAAGATTAGGTGAGAATAGAGTCAATTGGAAAACAATTATCAGTAGTGTCATTCTAGTAAATATTTAGAATTTTCATTACATCATTTAGGAGTAATCATTTTAAGTAAAAACAACCGAACATTGTTTAGGAAAAAACATGTTAGAATACATGGAAATTTAGAGCGAATTGGAAGATGATTTGATATTTTTGTGAAAATGCATTTTTTCTGCATAATGTTATGGAATGCTTTTTCATTTTGAAGAAAATTCACATTATTTTGATCTAAATATGCATGATTAAAGTGTGAAAAAAAAATATTGTTTTGGAGCCCATATGCATGATTTTTTACCTGTATTATTTTAAGCTAAATGCGTATGGTCCAAACATGCATTGTTTCGACCAAAGCCGGCATCATTTTGTTATAAATACACAAAAAGAAAATAAAAAATCAAGAAGTCTAAACATGTGTCATTTTGGAATAAATACACGTAGTTTATTTGTTTTAACTTTTACTTATTTACAACAATATTACCGTACAAGATTGTCAACTATCATGTAGTGTGATGACAATCTAATTAACATTCCGAATGGATAGTCATAGGTTCGAATCCCTTAACTTGGAGGGTGTGGTTGAGTGAGACACATTCATCCTTAACCAAAGGTCAATGGTTCCTTGGCTTTTGGTATGGAACAACCTTAAATTTTCAGGCCAGCTGTCTCATCCAATAGAGGTGCCTACAATCCAACGAGGGATTAGTCACTGTGTCCGACGGTGGAAACCATGGGCTACACCAAAAAAAAAAGATTCGAACTCTGGTGGGGTTTAAATTCTTTGGGCTGAAAATGTTTGAGAAAGTATAAAACAAATAATATCCGACGGTGGAAACCATGGGCTACACAAAAAAAAAAAAGATTCAAACTCTGGTGGGGTTTAAATTCTTTGGGCTGAAAATGTTTGAGAAAGTATAAAACAAATAATATCGGGGTTTGAACTTATTACACTACTCATCATTTGGAATGATAATCGAGATGCCATCACACGATGGTGGAAACCTAATGTACAAAATAAAAAAATAAAAAAATAAAAAAATAAAAAAAAAGAAGCCAAAAATCAAAAGCAAAAACAAAAGTGTAGCGTCATTCCAAAATTGACTTGCTTAAATCAAGCTACATCCTTATTAAATTCCTGGAAATTGAACATTAAATTTCATATTCATTCCTACCCCTTCCAAGGTCCCAGGCTGATACACATAATTCCTTGTCGTTTTCCAAAGTTGTATGATGAGCATCCTTTCGTCTGTCTTTAAAAGTAAATTCCAATCAAAGTCGTCTCAGAACAATTGAGGGGGCGTTTGGTTGGAGCACTGAAATTGAAATTTGAATCAGAATCAAATTGTAATGGACATATGAAATAGATTTGGAATCAAAATAAATAAATAATGACACATTAATATGCATAATTTAATCTTCTTCGCAAAAATTTGTAAAAAAAAAATAAAAAATAAAAAATAATGACATATTAAGGATGGTACGGTTTTCATATATGGGAGCTCAACCCTATTTAATAAGGATGTAGGAACATTGGGTGTTGGTTGTGCCACACTGGGTTGCATAACCAGTACATTAACATCCAAATATAGGTAATTTTATATATACTCAAAAAAACAAGCGAAAAAAATAAAAAATATTGATCGCTTTGCATGGACGAACAGTAAATCGATCTGGGTGATCCAAATAAAAAAACAAACGCACAAAATTAGTCCTCATATTTTCACCTAAGAATGAGTTCAGTGAGATTCAAACGTATAACCTCCCATATGGGAGTGCAACTTGGTGCCACTAGAACACAAGGTCTTGACAATTTATATAAGACTTTAATATCATTTGAACTTGAAAAATTAATTTTCGACAGGGGCTACTTGCAAGTAATTAGAATCCCCCCCCCCCCCCCCCCCCCCCCCCCAATATGGAAATATCTAACGGAATATAGGCAATTTAAAAAACAAACATAGTGGTATTTTTATAAATAACTCAAACTTTGAACTGCAAGTAACATGTGTTTGAAGAGCAAGTAGCAAGTGCAAGTATGCAAGTAGAATGTGCAATTAACATCAATATAATGTGCAACGTAACCTTATACACTAAAGAGTGCAGGTAATTAGCTTTATACACTAGTGGCACCCGGTGTCCCGGTTTACACTCCCACATGGATGATGGGAGTGAGTTCGAGCCTTAGTGGAGACAACTGTTGACTCTTTGTGCTTCAGTAGGTTGAGAAAGTAGTTATGAACAGATACTACATTGTAACAGAGTCAGTAGTACTAAAAAAAAATGATAACTTTATTATTAGGTGCATTTAATATTATTACACAAATGTACTTGATATTGTTGCACTCTATGATGTTTGTCAAGTGCACTCCATAGTTTATTACTTGACCTTAAAGTTCTAGTTATTTACAAAAATGTCATCGCATTTTTTTTCTCTCGGGATGCATTCAAATGAGAACAGTCCTCTCTTGTAAAATGTGAGGACAGATATTAACCTTCTATTAGTGTCCATCAATGTTTAACAGTTTTAGTAAAAAGAAAAATACTGGATTAATTCAATAATTATTATAAACTTTTAATTTTATAATATCTATAAAACTAACATGCGTTTTCTTTTTAATAACTCTCAATCGTTTACCTATCTAAATAGATGTATTATATCTATTCCGTTCTCACTTTTTTATATGAATACATTCTCACTTGAACTCTTCATTATATGGCTATATATGTGTCACAAGATTCCTTTATTCACTCTAGCTTAAGTAATTCTATATAGTTGTGTCTTTGAGCTCAACAAATGACATCATAATTTCTTCGTACTTTCGTAGGGTCACACACTCACACGGGTTACTCAATTTCTCAGTTATTTCCGTGTAGAAAGTTACAAACTCCAACTTTTTGACCGTGTTTCTTTTGACCCTTAAAAAAACAGAAAAGAAATTATACATACCGTTTGCAAAAAAAAAAAAAAAAAAAAGGAAGAAGAAGAAGAAATTATATCTTTAAAACGTGCCTTAAAAGTTAAAACATATATGTTTGTTAGGAAACATGATTTTAAATTACATCATGTTCCCAAAACATTTTGAAAAACTTTTCTTTTAAGTTTCTAAAACGTGACTATACTCAGATTAGAGTTCGTCGATAATGCATGCATGCCTGACCTAAACTATTATCCATGAGTGCAAATAATCAAAGGAGTAATAAGCAAATGTCTAACATCTATATGTTCAATTGAGTTATCATGATTTACGAAGTCTTTTCACTTTCATTTTCTACATACTCAAATAAATCTACTTTCAGGATTAGTTTCTCATTCACCCATTATCTCTTTTGAGCGTACAATATATCAATTTATTCATCTCACTACGAAGTGTATGTGTGAATCCACTTTGACCCGATCCAAATTGAAAGTGGATCCACATATATTTGTATCACAAAATAGCCCTTTAATTAAATGTCATTTTATGCTAAAAAAATCTAACACTTTGATCTGTTAGACTTATTAACTTGATAAGATCTTGTTCGATTTGTTTCGTTCGAAGATCAGCGAACTAACTTGCACTTACTTTGACAAAAACGGTTGGTTCTCGGTTGGTTCTCAGTCTAGTCCATCGATATGAGAGTCTTTAATTTTCTCCCGGATGTATTCCGCATCTTAGCTTATTCATCAATAAATTCTAGCCGTGTTTTGTTACAAAAATAAAATAAAATAAATGAACATGCATGCACTTCAACTCAAAGAAACAAAAGTAGCGTCATCCCAATTTCCTGGAAATTGAACATTAGAAGCCTTTGCACAATTTGCTTCTGATCTCCATAAAGCTAGTCAAAATATTTCATATTCCTAAACCTTCCCATTCATACTCACAATCCCCCTAGTCTTTTGTCCAAATTAAAGTTGTACTGTGCAACGAACATTCTTTTGTCTGTCTTGGAGTAAATTCCAATCAAAGTCGTCATTTTACTATATATATTGATAAAATTAAAACGGATTTTATTAGGGGACAACTAATTAAGTTATTCAAATCAAATTTAAATCATACATTTTAGGGTTACACTTGTATAAGACCGTTTCACGAATCCTTATCTATAAGACGGGTCAATATATATGAAAATGTGATACTTATACTAAAAAATGTAATAATAATTAGAAATAAATTGTTTATTACTTACGGAGTATAATGGAAGGTACATTAATACTGTCAAGTGTCTATTACGTATCAAAAAAAATTGTAATACTTTTAAATCAAAATGTAAAAGTTTATATTTTTCTTCAATAATATTATAATTCCTTATGTAAGTAATAAACATTTTATTTTTTATTAGTATTACATTTTCATCTTATTCTGATCCAACTTACGAACAATAATCTGTGAGACAATCTCACACAAGCTTTTACCTATTTTTTAACATTTGGAAAAAAACCAAAATAAAACACTGATAATTAATTTCTTTTTAAAAAAAGAGAGAGAGAGAGAAAGAACTATGTGGGGCGCGTTCTGTGACAACATGACAACTGTCGTCACTCTAGAAGTCATTCTATATAGTTTACTTTCTTTGAGCTCAGCAAATGACATCATTGGTCACAGTGTCACACGGATTACTCAATTTCTGAGTTCTTACCGTCTACAAACAGCCAAGTTTATATCCACTAAATAAATATAATATAAATTATACTACCTCCATTTATTTCATGTGTTTTGGTTTGATTAACAAAGCTTGATTGAAAGTTTTGTATTAGTATATAAAATTTATATATTTAAAAACTATATTAAAAGTATTATTGTTAGTTTTACAGCTGCGAAACAACCATTTCGGCTAGCTAACACTACCGTAGGACTAAGAGAATAATATTTGAACTTTTGAAGAGAATAATTGTATTTGTATTCTGACTTAAAGGAAAAAACGAGCTCCATTTACAATGTGACCCTAGGGGTATTTATACAAGAATAATGAGGCTAAATAAGTAAAATTCTTAACAAATATGATTTAAAAAAGAGGTTTAGGGTTACCATATTTTGATTAAGGCAAAATTCCCTCAATCTCGCTCTGGGTTTCCTAGTTCCGCGCATAGTAACCGCCTTTCAGAGCGCACTTGGTCGGGCACCGTCTCCCAACTGCTTACCTGGCCTGAGCCACACAGATTTACACAACCCAGGCTACACAGTCCGCAAGATTGGGCAGTCGGCGGCCTCTAGATACCAGTCTTCTCGGGGCGGGTACCCTTATTGGGGTATCCATCACTAGTCCCTCACTTTCTCGAGCTCTTGAAAGACAACGACTCGGGAAAGTAAACTTCCAGCTAATTCCCTTCAGGCGCTTTGCCTTCAAGCAGGTAGTCATCTTTTTCAATTTTGCAGTGTAGTTGAGCCCAAAACCGCATCTCTATCAAGTCGCAACCAGTCGGGGTCGCCCCTTCTCAACTAGTCTCACTTTTCCAGTTTTCCCGATTGGTTCTGCAACCGTCATTATCAATACGGCGTAATCATTGCGCTTCTTTGATTCTCGTTGGTTACCTTTTCGAGGTAACAACCGTCTCGTCTGCCAGCCGTTACAGAAGGCTTCCTATCCATCCGATTCAGGACACATGTCATGATCTACTCGTCCGGCTATCCTTATAAATATCCTCCAATTTCTCCCATTTCTTCTTTTCAATCTTTCTTCTTCCTTCGACGTTTTTCCTCTTACTCTTGGCTACTCCGATCGCCCCTTTTACCTTCCGATCATCCCTCATTCGCCGTCTGACCGCCATCGTCTTCTCCCAAAAGGTCAATTTCTTCCTTCTCTCCCTTTTCCCTTTGCAATGCCATCTTCTCCTGCTTCGTCCTCTTTGTCTCGTTGCCAAGGCGACACTATTTTTCTGGCAACCTCTTTTTCTCTTCATGCGGCGGTCGCTACCCAAGCCACCTCTAGGGCCCGAGTCATTGAGAGAGACCTCAGCTATTTTAAGGACTTGGAGTGTTCCATACCTCGTTGTTCTACCATTTTTGCCGTCGACTATGCTCATGCCTGTTGTTCTCGGCTCGACGGCGGAGACCCAAGAAGCTAGTCAGTAGCAGATCACCGATCCCCCGAAGGGTGGCTTTGTTGGTATAAACTACCAATTGGTACGCTGCGGCTTCCAAGTACCCATTCCCCCTTTCTCAACACCCTTCTTAATTATTATGGGCTGGTGCCTAGGTAGCTAGTGCCTAACTCGCATCGCCTTCTTTTTAGTTTCCTTGCCGTTCTCCATTGCCTCAAGAGGAAGGCTTCTTTGGCCCTCTTTCACCAGCTTTTCTAACTGACTGCGGTCGGTACTTGGCCCCCGGGCATGTACAAATTTGTGCTCAGGACGGTCGCAAATTTTTGGACAAGTTGGAATCCTCTTATAAGGGTTGGAAGGAGGGATTCTTCTTTGTCAGGCCGACTGCCCCACACCCACATTTCGATTTTCTTCTTACTTGGGCAACTTCCTGCTATCGTTTAGATAGGAGGTCACCATGCCCTCCTGACCTCCTGCCGTTGATAACAAACATTACGAATGTTTATAGCACTCAGGGAAACTTCTCATCCGATATACTATTAAATATTGCGTATTTTGTTCTTCTATGTATGTTCTCAAATTCTTGAACATGATCAATATTGGCCTCCTTGTTGTGTTGAATTCGAGTATTATAAGATTTTTTATGGTGGAATCAGAATCATAGGCTAAGAAACAGATAATGTAAGTCTTCAAAGAGTATCAAAAAAATGTTAAAGTAGTAAACAAAAGACTAGGGATGTTAATTGGGCTAGTCCACGAGCTCGATTTTGGGATGACCCTATTTGGGTTCAAGTTGACCCTAACCCTAAACCACGGACTGTTGGACTTATCAAATAGACTAAACGTCTAAACTAAAATTGAAAAGTGAGAGTGGATACCCACATTTAAAGTCGTCAAAACATACCCAACCTGTGTTGGGTTAGACCCATTTAGCCCAATTTTAGACGAGTCAGGTTGTATATTTCTTCGACCCAACTCGAACATGCCTAATCTGTTTAGCTTGTAAGGGGTACCCGAGTAATAAAGGTTGACCCATGTAACCCACGGACTAACCCATATAACCTTCCACCTCTACCCCTATCCCCACCCCAAGTTTATTTAAATATTTTTTAAAATTTAAATGTAATTGGGATTAGAATTTAGAAGTATTTTTAATTGTAATAATTGAACTTTTAACATCTTATTTAATCTTAACTTAACAAGATCAATTATGTTAACGGTATTTGTTGAATTTTTTTTTTTGTATAACTATATATTTATTTAAATTAATCACAAACACACACACACACACACTTATATTAGTCATATTATGTTTATTACAAATATTAATTAATAAGACTAATTGAAACTTTATATAAATTTGAATATAATTATATAGATAATGTAAAGTTTATTTATTACATAAACTATGTAAAATTATAAACTATACATTTTATAAACTTTATAACTTGACAACGGTTTTAATAGATACTTGAGGTAAGGGACGAAAATGGCCACTACATAAATAATTCAGAGATTAAATATGATCATCCTTATAATTAAGCTAAGGGATTGGTGATTTTACTATTATGGCACAATAGAGGAACTAAGAAGACTATTTTTCTTTTAAGTCTATAATGGAAATAAAAATTATATTGATGGAATAAATTGTATCAATGCATAACTTACACCTTACGTTCTCTTTTTTATACTTAAAAAATTCTATAAGTTTCTAAAACATCAAATGCTCATTCATACGAGTTTTCATACACCATAAAATGAAATGATTATTTGAGTGAGATAATTAAGTAAATAAATTAAACCATAATAGTTTTTTTTTTTCTATTATTTCAATGGCCGTAAACTTCACCCCAAATTCATTATATGTTCTTTGTGGTCCGAAGTTTGAAAATAACAATATTCAAAATTTACCAAGACTTTTAAATGAGGACTATATCCACGAATGAGGTGCATGGCTTTGCAAAATCATACTACTATAAATATGGTTGAAGAAGATGGCTTGTTATATATAAACATTACCAAAAACAATATTTTGACTTGCATAACAACAACCTCATTAATGACTCCTTTCTTGTTTTCTATAATCCATTTATGGCTACTAATTGTATCATCCAACATTGTAGCTTCCATTTCCCATTCTCAAGAAGAAGCTAATGCCCTACTCAAATGGAAGGAGACACTTCAAAACCACCAAAATATTTCCATGCTTGGTTCATGGGATCTTCTTCAACCTTCAAGTCCATGCACTTGGTATGGGGTTTCTTGTGTTGGTGGAAGAGTTTGGGGGTTGAATCTCACTAAGTGTAGCATTAATGGTACGCTCCATAGTTTCCCATTTGCATCTCTTCCAAATCTTGAGTATATTGATTTCAGTATTAATGAGTTATATGGTACTTTGTCACCACAAATTACTAACTTTTCTAAACTAGCATATCTCGACTTATCAATAAATCAGTTTTCAGGGAATATTCCCCAACAAATTTCTTTGTTAACCAATCTTCAAACCCTCCATTTGTTTCAGAATCAGTTGAATGGTTCAATCCCTCGAGAAATAGGAAGGTTAATAAAGCTAAATGAGCTTGCATTGTACCATAACTCACTTAGTGGACCTATTCCTAATTCTTTGGGCAATTTAACCAACCTTAAGCAATTGTTCCTATATCAAAACTCACTTTCTGGTCATATTCCTCAAGAAATCGGTAACCTTATCAATATTGTTGGTCTTTACTTGAACAACAACAATCTTGACGGTCCAATTCCATCCACTTTGGGAAACTTGACAAGTCTAGAGAAACTAATGCTTTTCAACAATAAAATTGCTGGCCCCATTCCATATGAAATTGGGCAATTGAAATCACTTCAGCATCTTTGCATCCACTCAAACAACCTTATTGGCACAATACCCACATCACTTGGAGGGTTGACCAAGTTGACACAACTTCACCTTTACTCAAACCAACTTCTTGGCCCAATCCCCAAAGAGTTGGGTAACCTCACCCTTCTCAATGACCTTGAGTTAAGCTGCAATGAAATCAGTGGCCCCATTCCAAATTCTTTTGGCAATTTAACTAAGTTGAAAACATTACATCTACGCCAAAACAATATTTCTGGTCCCATACCTAGAGAGTTAGGAATGCTAGAATACATAGCTGTTCTTGAATTAGACAACAATAACTTGAGTGGCCCAATACCAGAACATCTTTGTCTTGGTAGAACCCTACAAAACTTCACTGCCGCCAACAACATGCTTATGGGTCAAATCCCAGAAAGCTTCAAAAACTGTTCGAGTTTGGTTCGAGTGAGATTGGCTGAAAACCAATTGACAGGAAATGTTTCTGAACTTTTTGGTGGTTATCCTGAATTGAAATTCATGGAGTTAAGTGCAAATAGGCTAAGTGGTGAGCTTTCTAGCAACTGGGGTGAAGCAAAGAAGTTGAATCAGTTGTTATTGGCAAACAACAATATCACAGGTACCATTCCTCCTGAAATTGGAAACTTGACTCAACTAGGGTTCTTGGATCTTAGTTCAAACCATTTAAGTGGGGGGATTCCTAAAGAACTTGGGAGGTTGAGTTCTTTGCTTAAATTGCACTTGCAAAACAACATGCTCTCTGGGCCTATACCACAAGAGCTCGGTTCATTAACCGAGTTGTTGCGACTCGACCTATCCAATAATAGGTTGAACTCGTCAATCCCGGGCATGATTGGGAGTTTCATGTTACTTATTTACTTGAACCTGAGTAACAATAATTTGATTCGTGAAATCCCCATCGAGATAAGTAAGTTGTTTCAACTGAATGATCTCGATTTAAGCCATAATTTTCTTACTGGGGCACTTCCATCTGAGTTGGGAAAGCTACAAAGCTTGGTAACATTGAATCTCTCACACAATGGTTTGTGTGGATCAATTCCTAGTACTTTTGAAGCAATGTGTGGGTTGGTGTTTATTGATTTATCTTATAATCACTTGGAGGGTTCTATTCCAAAGAACAAGGCTTTCAAGAATGCTTCTTTGGAAGGAAATAAAGGCTTATGTGGGATTAACATTATAGGATTACAACCATGCAAGAGTTCTTCAATGTGTAAGAGCTCTAGATTAAAAGGATACCAAATCTTGTTCATGGTTTTATTCCCTTTTATAGGAGCATTGGTGCTTGCACTAGTACTCAAACGCTTCGTAAAGCATGGCAAAAGAGAGGAAACCCTTCAATTGAATGTATTGTCAGTGCTACATTTCGATGAAAGGATCCTTCACAATGAAATATTGAATTCCACAAGGGGATTTGATGCCAAATTTTGCATTGGAAAGGGAGGATATGGAAGCGTTTACAAGGTAACGCTTCCCGTGGTTGGCAATGTGGCTGTAAAGAGAATCCATCCCTCCATGAGAATGGGCGACAACCACGACGCCTACTTAAACGAAATCAATGTGTTGCAAAGCATCAAGCATAGGAACATTGTGAAGTTCTTTGGGTTTTGCTCAAATGAGGAGCACTCACTCTTGATCTATGAGTATCTTGAAAATGGCAGCTTGGGCGCTTGTCTAAGGCATTTTCAAAAAGCTAAAGAACTTGATTGGTTCAAGAGGGCAAACATCATCAACGGTGTTGCTCACGCGCTTTCTTATATGCATCATGATTGCTCACCTTCCATTGTTCATCGGGACATATCAAGCAACAATGTCTTGCTTGATGGCGATCATGAGCCTCACGTCTCAGATTTTGGCATTGCTAAGCAATTAGGGCGATTTTTGTCATCAAGTAAAGTGGAAGGCACATATGGATACATTGCACCAGGTTAGTGTACATATCTAAAAACTTTCACAAAACATTACTCCGATCCATATAGGATACTAAGGCCCGTGTGCCTGTGTGCACACTTATATTTTCCTTGGAAATTCTCATATCAGACCGTCTCGTGAATCCTCATCAGATAGATCAGGTTGATATTTTTCACATAAGTATAACAATTTTCATTATAAGTAAATATTCACCAGCCTCTTAATACTACATTTTAATTTAAAAGTATAACACTTTTTTTTATAAATAACAAACAATTTATTACTCATTAATATTACATTTTGCAGCATAAGTATTACATTCCATCATTAACCGACCCGTCTCACAGATTTGTGAGACGGTCTCAAAAGAGACTCACTCATTTTCTTTTTGTTTTGCAGAGCTAGCTTATAATCCAAATCCAAAAGTCACCGAAAAGAACGATGTGTACAGCTTCGGAGTTTTAGCATTAGAAGTGCTGAAAGGGGAGCATCCAACCGACTTTCTTGCATCATACCTAGCTTCCCAGTCGGTGGATGAAGAAAAAGGAGAAGCAGAAGGAGAAGAAGAAGAAGCAGAAGAAGAAGAGCTAAAGGGTTTGTTGGATCAACGACTTCCCTCTCCCATGAATGAAGTTGAAGGCATTGTTAAAACCATTGTTAAGATTGCAAAGGAATGCTTGCGTGCTAAGCCACTTTCCAGGCCAACCATGAAGAGAGTATCTAAACAGCTCTCTGAGCACCCTTCAACTTCTTACAAGTTGTATCCTGGTATTGATATCTTCATGACTGAATAAGGATTTTAAATCACAAATAATTATTCCTTTGTATATACTAGTAATTCACTGCATAGATTGTAACCTACTTTAGATTGTATGTGTATAATAACTTTTAAAATTAAGTGAAATATTATGTAATATTATAAAATATTTATTTTATTGACTCACAACATAATTGGAATTTTATAGTCTCTAATGTTTTACCCATGCAATGCACGAAATAAATTATATTATCATGGATTTAAATAAAAAAAATTTTAAAAATAAAAATATATTAAAATATACAATATAATAATATAGTTAGATTTTTTTAAAAAATATATTTCGTAGGATATGTAATTGAGCATACATAATATGTATATATGCTCATAACATACAAAATTAAAATTAAAATTTTGTATGAATAATATAGTGTTTAATAATGTACATATTTAGATACACTTATAAATGAAATTTGCATACTTAAATTAATTATTCCTAATTGTATTTCATATGTATTATAATTCCAAAAAAAATGAGTAATAATTAAGGAAATTATATTCAGAAATCAAAAGAGCTAAATTTTATATTTTGAGCAAATACCAATTTTGATACCACGACTATTAGCAAAACTACAATTTTGGTTCATATGTTTAATTTCTACCAATTTTGGTTCAACGACTACTGTTTTAGTGCCAAAAGTCATCGCGCCAGTCACCCATCCGTTTAAAACGTGCCGAAATCTAAAATTTTTAAAGGTATTTTCTTCCTTTTCAACTCAATATCCCAATTTAAGCATGAATAAAGAGACCAAAACCTCAAGATCGATCACAATTCACAATTCTCCTCCTCAAATTAAGAAAATTATGGCTTAAATCGAGCTCATTCAGTTGAAACAACATAATTTACTTATCTCAATGGGGATTTCACAAATCAAATTATTGTTACTCAGATTCAAGTAAATAAGTAACATGAAACTCCCAATCATGCCCAGGATTGACGAGTTCAACCTATTATTGGATAGGTCGAGTCGCAAAAACTCGGTTAATGAACCGAGCTCTTGTGGTATAGGCCCAGAGAGCATGTTGTTTTGCAAGTGCAGTTTAAGTAAAGAACTCAACCTTCCAAGTTCTTTAGGAATCCCCCCACTTAAATGGTTTGAACTAAGATCCAAGAAGCCTAGTTGAGTCAAATTTCCAATTTCAGGAGGAATGGCACATGTGATATTGTTGTTTGCCAATAACTGATTCAACTTCTTTGCTTCACCCCAGTTGCTAGAAAGCTCGCCACTTAGCCTATTTGCACTTAGCTCCATGAATAACAATTCAGGATAAGCACCGAAAAGTTCAGAAACATTTCCTGTCAATTGGTTTTCAGCCAAACTCACTCGAACCAAACTTGAACAGTTTTTGAAGCTCTTTGGGATTTGACCCATAAGCATGTTCTGGTATTGGGCCACTCAAGTTGTTGTGGTCTAATTCAAGAACAACTATATATTCTAGCATTCCTAACTCTCTAGGTATGGCACCAGAAATATTGTTTTGGCGGAGATGTAATGTTTCAAACTTAGTTAAATTGCCCAAAGAATTAGGAATAGGTCCACTAAGTGAGTTATGGTACAATGCTCATTTAGCTTTCTTAACCTTCCTATTTCTCGAGGAATTGAACCATTCAACTGATGATTCTGAAACAAATGGAGGATTTGAAGATTGGTCAACAAAGAAATTTGTTGGGGAATATTCCCTGAAATCTGATATATTGATAAGTCGAGATATGCTAGTTTAGAAAGGTTAGTAATTTGTGGTGACAAAGTACCATATAACTCATTCATACTGAAATCAATATACTCAAGATTTGGAAGAGATGCAAATGGGAAACTATGGAGCGTACCATTAATGCTACACTTAGTGAGATTCAACCCCTAAACTCTTCCACCAACACAAGAAACCCCATACCAAGTGCATGGACTTGAAGGTTGAAGAAGATCCCATGAACCAAGCATGGAAATATTTTGGTGGTTTTGAAGTGTCTCCTTCCATTTGAGTAGGGCATTAGCTTCTTCTTGAGAATGGGAAATGGAAGCTACAATGTTGGATGGAACAATTAGTAGCCATAAATGGATTGTGGAAAGCAAGAAATGAGTCGTCAATGAGGTTGTTGTTATGCAAGTCAAAATATTATTTTTGGTAATGTTTATATATAACAAGCCATCTTCTTCAACCATATTTATAGTAGTATGATTTTGCAAAGCCATGCACCTCATTCGTGGATATAGTCCTTATTTAGAAGTCTTGGTAAATTTTGAATATTGTTATTTTCAAACTTTGGACCACAAAGAACATATAATGAATTCGGGGTGAAGTTTAGGGGCATTGAAATAAAAAGAAAATTTTAAAAAAAAACTACTATATCGTTTAATTTATTTACTTAATTATCTCACTCAAATAATCATTTCACTATAACCACATTCTCACAATTATCTACTTACATATTTATTCATTATTATGATTACATTCATTATTATCTTCTTTTACTTATTATCGTGTTCTATCTTTTCTACTTGCATTACTTATTTAAACATAACTTATTTGCTTATACTTAATATTACACATCATTCACATTATCAAAATTAAAAATTGAAATCTATAACACGTTTTATATTTTGATTGAACTCAATTGATTATTGGTTCGGATATTTTTAATTATGTTATATCGGATACAAGTTTAGTCCAGATATCGGATATCGAAATTTCACATATATAATATTAGAATTCAAAATAAAATTATATATTATATACATGTCATTCAAATGAATATATCCAAACATATTTTAGAGTTAATTCCATTTTTGGTCCTAGATTTATAGGTGGCATTCCACTTTTAGTCCTCTTTTATCAAAACATCCACATTTGGTCCTAGTATTATTGTGGTAGGACCATTTTTGGTCCTTCGTCAACAAAATTGTTGAAATGTCGTTAAATACAATGGTTTTTCAATCATTTTTATACAAAGTAAGTTGACCCCGTTATATTTTTATGTTTATTTTTAGAAAAAATTTGTAATTAAAGACCGAAATACCTTTGTATTTAACAACATTTTAACAATTTTGTTGACAGAGGACCAAAAATGGTCATGCCACAATAATACTAGGACCAAATGTGGATGTTTTGATAAAAGAGGACTAAAAGTGAAATGTCATCTATAAATCTAGGACTAAAAATGGAATTAACTCTATATTTTAAATATTACCCCAATAGTTCAAAAATATTAATATTATCTAAACTAAATTTTATATGAACTTAATAGGTTATTGATTCAGATATATTTTTATTTATGTTATATACATATATAAATTTGGTTCGGATATCAAATGTAAAATTTTTGCATAAGTGTTAGTAAACAAGTTTTCTAAACAGAAAACAGATCAGAGAATTGAAAACAGAGAATGAAAACTGAAAAATTAGAAAATAAAAAACAGAAAACAATTTTCTGTTAGTAAACAGGCCCTTGATGTTTTAGAAACTTATAGAATTTTTTTTTAAGTATAAAAAAGAAAACGTAAGGTTTAAGTTATGCATTGATACAGTTTATTTTACATAAATACAAATTTTATTTCCATTATAAACTTAAAGGAAAAAAAATGGTCTTCTTAATTTCTCTATTTTGCCATAATGGTAAAATCAGTCCCTTAATTATAAGGATGATCATATTTAATCTCTGAATTATTCATGTAGTGGTCATTTTTGTCCCTTACCTCCTCAAGTATCTATTAAAACCTAACATTAATGTAAGAACAAATATGAAAATTTATCTACATGAAATTACATAGTAGACTAAGAAGAAAAATAATATATACTCCGTGTTACATTCATATGCAAGAAATGGTTACAACTTCAACTACAACAAATGATATTCAAATATCATGATTAAAATTAGTTCGCCTGAAATGCTGGACTTTGGGGAGAAAATGAGCCAACTTTAGCCATTTCACATCTCATTGAAGACTCTTCCAGTGCCAAATGTTCAGAGGCTCATCATTGTTTACCACGATCTCGGCAACTGGTTTTCTGTAGTGATGTCAATATTAGCCCAACGCGATAAAATCAAAAAATTTTAGGATTAGACCTGAGCTCGATAAAAAATCAGCCTCATAAACTCAAAACCAAAAAGTCTGGTTGTGTGAATGGGCTATCTCGAAATTTAGTGGGCTAGTCCGATAGCTCGAGCCACTTATTACGGTTATTCTTTATTACAGAAGTGATGCGAAACATAACATACAGAGAGCTTATAGGTAAGCTCATCTTTAGTACTCCGTATTTTATTAAAATTTTAAATAAAATTTCAATAAATATATTACAGAATAATTTCATTTTTTGTCCTAGATTTATTGGTGGCAATCCACTTTTAGTCCTTTTTATTAGAACATTCACATTTGGTCCTAGTATTATTGTGACATAACTACTTTTAATTTGGTCCACCATCCCATCAACAAAATCGTTGAAATATCGTTAAATAATACAAATGTATTTCCATCATTTTTATACAAAGTGAGTTGACCTTGCTATATTTTTATATTTTTTTTTAAATCGTAATTGAAGACTGAAATGCACTTATATTTAACGGCATTAAAATCGTTTTGTTAATAAAGGACCAATAATGGTCATGCCACAATAATAATATGACCAAATGTGGATGTTCTAATAAAAAAATATTAAAAATGGACTACCACTTATAAATCTATGACAAAAAATGGAACTAACTCAACATTTTGTATGAAAATAAATAATAAAAAATTATAACTTACTATAAATATTATATTATAGTGTAAGTATATTAATTAGTTTTAGTTCTAATTTAGAAATGAAGGTTTAAATTGATTGAATGATGTATAAATTTATATTTATTAGTGTGAATATTCTAAATAATTTGAAATATAATTATAATTTATTTAACACTAATATAATTTATAATAAAAATAATATGGCTAAGTCACATGATGAGCACAAATGATGAGTGTAAAAAGGGTGTAATGTCGTTCCTCTGAGGATTGGTGTTATGACACGTAACTGTGTGAATTACCAGGCACTAGAGTATATGAATTTATAGAATCCAAGCAACAAAGACTGAATGGTGTAAAAGAAAGCAATTGATTAAGGTGTAAACTGTATAATAAAGGTATGGGCCAGATTAGGGGGATTGTAACCTTGATGTTCTAACAAACTCAGGATTAGGGAAGGAATAATTAACCAAGGGATATATGGGCAATGCACAAAAGAATTCTACTCAGCTACTTTCGTAATCAATAAGAGAATTAGGCTAAGATTGCCCCACTGTCGTGATGCATCGATCATAACCTTAAGCACCTAAGCATTGTAAGCCCCCAAAATTACCTCTACTTTCATAGCAGGAAAATTAGGTTGAAATTGGTAATGCTCGAGGTCTCCATCCAACTGTCGTTATAATGAATCCCTCTCCTAGACTAGCAATTAATTCTGGCCACAAACCAATAACTAGTGCAAAGAAATCCCCAAATCAACATAAACCCTAGGTAAAAAACTCAATCCCTTTATGCAATAAATCATAAATCGAACATCAAGATTAACAATGGATCCCTAATCCAAACCCATAAACGAATTACTCCCGCATGATGGGAGTAAACACAGCAAAACAAAAACAAATAACCATAAACATCATAAGAAATAAAAGGGAAGAGAAACTTAACTGATAAATAACAAATCCAACTTCAATCCAAGATTCCAAGCTTGAAATAAAATAATCTAATGTAAAACTAGTCTAAACTATGCTAGGAAAATATAAACTAAAAGCTAGGGTTCAGAACTCTGTAAGGGAACCTCCTTCAATTGTAGAGAATAGGTAGAATATATAGGAGGTAGATGGGCCTTGGCCCATTAGGCAGCATCCAATTCTTTTCCAACTTGTATTCTTCCTTGTAATTTCTTTTTCTTCCAGAACTTGTCCAAAATGTTCCAATATTCTTCCTTTGTTGTTCCCTGTAGATAATTCAGCACTTGGACAATATAACACACAAACAATTCCCAATTTCACCAGGATACAGAAAATAAACCTCAAAACAACTAAAATAAGGGATGAATTATTGGTACAAAATAGTATATATCATCACACACACACACACACATAATGTTTGGATTAATTTAAATAAATATATAGTTATACAAAAAGGTTCAACAAATACCGTTAGCATAATTGATATTGTTAGGTTAAGATTAAATAAGATGTTAAGAGTTTAATTATTACTAGTAAGAATACTTTTAAATTCTAATACCAATTTAAAAATATTTAAATAAACTTGAGGTGGGGATAGGGTGATGGGTTATATGGGTTAGCTCGTGGGTTACACGGGTCAACCTTTATACAACCCAACCCGCCTAAAATTGGGCTAAATGGGTCTAACCCAACGGGTTGTGTATGTTTTGATGACTTTAAATGTGGGTATCTACTCTCATTTTCAATTTTAGTTTAGACGTTCAGCTCGCCTGATAAGTCCAATAGCCTGAGGTTCAGGGTTAGGCCAACCTAAACCCGAAAATAAAATAATCGATTAGGCTGAACGGATAAGCCCGAGAGCCCAAGAGGGCTAGCCTGATTGACATCCGTAGTCTTCTTCTTACTTCAACGTTATTTACTATTCTCTGATGAATTCCATCATTTGTTTCTTAGCCTATGATTCTGATCCCACCATAAAAAAAAATCTTAGAATACTCAAACTCAACACAACAAGGGAGCCAATATTGATCATGTTCAAGAATTTGAACACATAAATCTACAGAAGAATAATACGCAATATTTAATAGTAGATCAGAGCAGAAGTTTCCCTGAGTGTTATAAACATTCGCAACGTTTGCTACGCGAGAGGTCCATGACATTTCTCCATTGTTCTGCAAAGAAAAGGATGAGGATGAAATAACGGTGTTTTTGGATGATCACATTTAGGTTAGAAGTCGTCGAGATAGCCATGGATGGACTGGTCAAAAAATTATGCGTTGAAATTCTTAAAGGTAAGAGAATCTAGGAAATGAAGATCGAAGTAGACAAAGGTGAATCCATGGATACCATTTGGATTGATGAAAGTAGAACGTCTCGAGCAATTACCAGCAAAATTTTTATAGTTTTGGAGAATTTAGCTTTCTAGTACTATAATATTTTCTTGGCATTTTTGGGTAGCACAAATATTTATAGCAAATTTCAAAAACTTAGGCAATTTCCTCACTTCTGCCTCACCATCACTACCACACAAGCTTCCCTCATTAGAGTAGTTAACTTCCTCACATATAGTTGCGCTACTGATAGCATTATCTTGGTTTTGAACCTTTACATCACCTAATCCACCATACTCTACATTTACATCAGTATTATTAACAAAATCTTCATCATCCTCCCCATTGCCACCTATTTCCTCCCCATTGCCATCATTCTTGCAATCAGCACCAACAACTCCCCTTATAATCCAAATCTCTATGACCTTGGGAGTATTACATTGGTTAACCAAATCCCACACTTCACAGTCTTGCAACAATTCTTGCAACGCATTGTCAGTGACTGTGAAGTACCTCAACCCTTCATCTATGCCTAAACCAATTTCACTAACCTTTTCTTTTAAAAAAACAAAACCCCGTTCATTTTCTTCCATATTATTAAATGTACTAACCTCCCCACCAATATATTTAGCTGGTAAAGTTTGAATTAGTCTTCCTCCATGTCTTAAATGAAGAGTAAACAGTCCTCATTACAATGAACACAAAGTAATATCCTTCAAAACACTCATTTTAATGATAAAGACAGTTCAAACAACTACTTTCTACTGCAAATAATAAATAAAGTAATACACTTTATGGAAAGCAACAACAAATGGACACCAATAAAGAATGCAATACACTTTCTGCAGCAAATAATAAGGAATTCAAATACTTATGGAAAGCAACAACAAATGGTCCCCAGCCAAGCCAATATGCATAAACAGACAAAAATGGTCCCCACCTAGCTTTTCAATCTGCAATCAATGTATATCTACTCATAAAACAACAACTAATACACAAGACAACACAAAGCCCATCGCTGGTTCATACAGAAAACAACTAGTCCCCACTTCCAGCTTTTTATACACCTAAAGCTAGACAAGAACTCAAATAACAGTAAACAAAGTTCATACCTGGTGGTGGATCCTCCTTGCGTCGCTTTCTTGTCGAATTCATCACCTGCCAACTGCTCGTGCTTCGCATTCACCAGACAAGGTCGCTGCTATCTCGCTATTAGGGTTGCGAAATAAAATTTAGGAATTGGGGATTGTGGAATTTGGGGCTAATACAAGTTAATTCAGTTGTGAGAAGGGTTGAGAACTAAAAAGACCATTTTGCCCCGATACTTAACGCCAACCTAATAGACGGAAGGACCAATGCCGAAACAAAATCAATAGTCAAGTGTTTTTTTCATCCAAATTAAAAGATAATGACCAATTTTGAAAAATCAATATAGCCGAGGGACCAATTTTGTTGATTTCATGGGTCTAGATTAAAAAAAAATGGTTAAAGGGCTCAATTGCACTATTTAAATGATTTATGGGCTTATTTGATCATATTTCTTATATTTTAACTTTTTTATTTTTTAGATTATTCATGAAATTTATTATGTAGATATATCAGTATATAATTGAATTTGTAGGTGAATTACAAGTTTAGTACAATGTCAAAAGTTGCATATATGATAAAATAAAGTTAGTGAAAAAAAAAAAAAAAAAAAAAAAAAAAAAAAAAACCTTCATGCATTAACAATAAGAATTTTGACTAGGTAATTTTGACTCAAGGATAAGACCATCCAAGTAACAAACATTAGGAACATAAATGCCACAATCTACAAGTAAACATATCCTAACACAATAATCTCCCATGTGTGATTGAGGACAAGTTCTTCTTGATTAATACTTTTGGAAAAAGTGTCATTTTGACCCTTAACTCTAATAAATAGTACAATTAGGTCATCTAATTGGAGGAAGAAAAAAAACCTTCAACTAGATGTCTAGATATCTTAATTTGGCAGACTAATGCAATTAGATACTAATATTATCTATTCAGCAAGTTATCGTTGATGTGACATTCATTAAGCTAACGCATTGCGTCATGGTGCTTACATAGATTTTTAGTGTAGAATGTTTTTAAACAACCATTGGTTATCAAACAACAACAAATGAATGTTTCGCTATATATAAACAACGTTTTCATTGATGAACAATTTTCATTGATGAACAACTAGTAGCTATCCATCAACGAATCAGATAACCTAGACTATCTAGATCTAAATCTCATTCATTATCCAAGAGAAGAAGATTGCGAGGTTAACCAAGTCATTATCACCTTCATCCCTTTAATACAAAGGCAACCATGGTCCTATCCGTCCTTACAAAACAAAGACAATTGTGGCCACTTTAATCTAGATTTAAACCTCTATGAGGTCTATATCTAAACAATTATGGATGTGTTGTTTATTGATGGATACGTAGCAACTATTCATCAAGAGAAACAACTACTAATAGTTATTGACAATCGGTGGATAAAATCTTGTCCATATATTAACTGCCTAATCTATACTACATCAACAATAACCAAGTAAGATTAAAATACAATTATACTATTTTATCATTTTTGAATATCTCATTACTACCTTTTTCATCTGTAGCCAACTTAACCTTTTTTCAATACTTTTTGACATTCCTTTAATGATTCTTTTATTCTTTGACTGATCTAAATCCAAGACTTGAGAGCAATGCTTACTAAATAGATTTCTTCAATAAGTTCAATGTGAATTCAAACAATTCAATAGAATCTTGTATCATGGATCTTCAAGTATACAACTTAGGAAAATAAAAATAAAATAAAATAAAAAGGAAGGAAAATACAAGGCTTTAATTTCCATAAAAAGAAAGACAGATGACAATATACAAGCTGAGACATGTATGTAAACTCCTAAGTTTTCCTATAATAGGCTTTGAACAAAAAAAATAAAATTGAACTTAAATGTTTTCCTCCAAACCTTTTCATCCTGCATCAGACAGAAAAATCCCAGCAGATTTCGATTATTATGTGCAAACTTCGAGCTCACTTTCTGGAGACGAGACAGCCAAATTTGCCCGCTATAACATCAACAATGGCAGTTATGTTGAAATATAAGTTCGAAAGGGCATAAACCAAGGGAGTAACCGAAAAAAACCACGAAAGACATTGTACTCAAACGAGAAAAGTTTGCCCGGTTAGACCATCCTGAAGCTGCAGAGAGCCATCCTTCATTAGGTTAAGGCTTAGGCTCTTGAACCTTTCTCTTGAATATTGCCGGGACGCCTTTCTCCAATCAGTTCCAGTTTTCATCATTGCAACAAACTCCTCAAAACTAATTTGCCCATCCTGAAAATTACCAAGATCACGAGTTAAAAACAAAAGAGAATGTAGAGATTCTTTATCCTTTTGATGGAGGGGGGAAAAATCTTTGGAGTATCAGAATATGCATCATATATTAAAAATGAGTGTATCCATAGATAATAACATAAGAAAAAAGTTTAGTCAAACCTTATCAGTATCAACTTCTCGCATAATCTCGTTCACTACATTGATGTCACAGTCACCAGATTCATCCGCTAAAGCTTCACGTAGCTCATCGATATCAATATATCCACTCCCATCTTTGTCAAAGAACATGAACGCTCTACGAATATGCTCATCATTCTCCATTCTCTGTAGGTGAATTATAACTGCTACAAACTCCCCGTAATCCAGGTGTCCATTTCCATCAACATCAGCCTAATTAACGTTCAGATACCAAAACCTTTCAGTAAATAAGGTTTCAACATGAACAAAATAATATGCAATCCAACTTGTATAAAGGACTGTCTTTTCAGTAATTGTCTCAATTTAGTTTAAGAAAGTCGATCCACATATTAAGTGAAAATGAATTACTCCATACATTTTGCCATGTCTGCTTCAGCATGAAAATATCAAACAATACGGGAACAAATCAAATGAAACAAACAATGACGATGAGAAGGAAGAAAACATAAGTGTTATATTCTAAGATTGGCCAAGGCCAAGGTCACTCAACTAGGTTATAATGCACATGGGCCAAACCACTACGCCAAAAGCTATAGCTAGTAGCGAAGGTGCAACTTTAATTTCCTTATAGACCGTCATCACATTTTCGAGACTCTAGGTGTTGGACTTGGACTTTTAAGCCCTTTGCCGGACTCCGCCCAACAATTCTCCAGCCACCGGGTGCTAGACTTGGCCTTTACCGGCCTCTGCCCAACAAATTAGCTAGTCTGATCTAACCTATGGCCTTATAAACTCAAATGTTCTCTTTGTAGGACTATTAACAATAAGCAAGTATGTTATTATAAAAAATGAATTTGAGAAGGATTATGCTTGAGAAATCAAATTCACAATGTTTAAGAAATTACCACATCCATCAGCAGCTTTATCTCCGGCTCTGCCAACTGGGAACCAACTTTCCTAAGTCCAGCTTTCAGTTCGTCATATGTTACTTGCCCATTACCATCAGTGTCCATCAATGTGAACATATCTCTAATTACTTCTACCTCTCCAACTGATAAGTGTTCCGCAATTACCTATGCCATTCAGTAGCGAGAGACAAATTAAAGGAAAAGTTTTTGGTTAAATATACTGATAAAAGATGGAGGAAACTATAGGAGCCCTAAAATGCTGGGGACTTGTATATTAACCAGCACATAAATCCTGAGATAAAACAATTTTTGGATGTGTTCTATTAAAGATCTAAGCTTAGGAGTGCCCACAGTTGGGTATCTATTTCGAACCAAAACAAGAGCCGTTTCCGAAACATCAAACTTCATGGTGTGAAAGAAACTTCTAAACCATGCAATATTGTTTCTATGATTTTGGTGTTGTTTAAATGGTTTGAATAATTCTACTCAAATAGCTCACCAACTAAACTTCAGAATACTTTAAACCGGGGATTCAGATTGGATTCGAACTTAGGTTGGTGGTTTCTTAGAACACACCAAGTTTGTTGCATATGTGAACACAAATAAACACAGATTTAGCTGCTCACCCGCAAGGCTTTCTTCTTGAATTTATTCATAACGGAGAACTGCTTTAGACGTGTCCTCACTATATCACCCAAAGGAACATTTGAAGCTTTCTTTGCATTTTGTATCCATGGATGGTCTGCAATCGAAAAAGGAAGCAAATACGTGATACTGTTTAACTGACAACAAAAAGTGATGTTCCAGAGACAAGTTGCATACTTATATGATTGAGAATCCTAAGCCATTTGATATATGGTAGTGAGAATCAGAATACTACAAAACACCCGTTTCGTTTTTAACATCTACTAGCCCTTGCTCGTTTTATTTACAAGCTACAAAAAGTCCACTAATACAATCATCTAGTCATAAAGGCTAGGGGTTTCTGGTTCGTTAGGAAAATGGCTAGTTATGTAAAAAAGAATAGAAGAGTAAACAACCAACTGATTCAATATGTGTTGCAAAATATAATCAAGGAATTATTTCCAATTAAGAATCCAATGCACATTGCTAATAGAATACCCCCACATGGGCATCAAGAAATGTTCTCATTCCACGGGAAGAATTAGATAAGCAGCAGCATCACAATTAATAGGATAATTAAGATTAGAGCATTCAAGTGTTCCCAAAAGTCAATGAATGATAAGTCTGTAAAGAAGAACCCCATTGGGCTTCAAACTCTATGGATATTGAATTTCTTAAAAGGTATATGCAGAATGTGATAGCGGTAGGACCACTTAGAAGAAATTGAAGAAAAAGGTTGCTATACATTTATTAATGGAACTCATAACCAATAAAGTTTGGTATCCACAGCACATAAAAAATAAAAATTGTGGAGACATTGAATGCTTCAGATGCCTTTTCAATAAAATAAATATTTGACAACTAGACATTCTTCTTTTCTTCTGTAACCCTTGCCCAAGCAATTATAGCCCTACGGTTGCAACTTCTAACATAAAACAATTATTTCAGTTCCCAGGCTGGTACATAATAATTTCCTTGTTCAACACATAAGGAGAAGCTTCATTTACTTTAATGGAATGCCACCAACTCTTACTTTAAAATAAATAATACCCTACTACTTACCAAGCACCTGTTGGGCTGTTAACCGCTTCTTAGGGTCAGGGTCCAGCATCTGTTTCACGAGGCTTTTGGCACTTTCAGATACTTGAGGCCACGGTTCTCTCTTAAAATCGAGCACTCCCCGTAGAATTGCAAGAGCTACCCCCTGCTCGGTTTCTGCAGCACACATATTCAATAGCAACAATGATGAGACTTGAACCCGATATACAATACCCGAAAAGACTTACATACTATTGACGATAACCATACCGGCCCAAAATGGAGGCACCCCACATAACAAAATGTAAAGGATCACACCGGCGCTCCAAATATCAACCTCTGGTCCATAATTCCTCTTCAACACCTCAGGTGCCATATAGTACGGACTTCCAACAATCTCACTAAATCTCTCCCCTGAAAGATAACCAAAGATTCAAGCTTTCTATATTTACTCAACTGCAGTGGATTAGACTTCTTACTAATAAGTTCAAATGGTAAAAAGAAACACATTAACCACCTCAGATTAAAATATTTGAGGAGAAAGCAGAAACTTTCGACAGGCTACCTAGACATTAAAGTCACAAACAAATGTAAAAATTTGGATATTATAAAAACTCTCAAGTAAATCAACAGAGCAAAATTGAAATCAAAATATCAACTGCAACCCAAAATTCATTTTATTTGAGTTAGACCACGAGGTGTCCTAAGCAGGCCCTAACCATAAGAGACACCTTTAAGCACTTACCATATTCAGACTAATCTCCATTCACACCTAGCCGGCCCAATTAAGGGGCAAACTACTTGCCAGAGGTTCGAACTCCCGACCTCTCTTAAGAAAAAAGGGGAAAATCAAATCTGGCGCTAATTAAATACTACCAAGATCAAAGTATAATCCACAACAAGAATAGCCCCAACAATCCTCTCCCAAGCAAACCAAGTTTAAAACAAAAAGGTGGAAAATTCATGAAATTTAAATTCAATTTCTTCATTGAACCCTTATGCAAGAAATTATAGAAATTGAAAATGAAAATTAAAGAAGATTGAACATACCAGGCTTGAAAAACACAGATAATCCAAAATCAATAACTTTAAGCGCAGAATTCTCCTTCTTATTCGCAAACAAGAAATTCTCGGGCTTCAAGTCTCTATGCATGACTCCATTCGCGTGGCACATACGCACCACCTCAGCAACAGTCTTCGCAACTCCGGCGGCGGCTCTTTCACTGTAATGCCCACGCGCCACGATCCTATCAAAAAGCTCGCCGCCTTCGCAGAGCTCCATGACCAAGTGAACAGCCTCGTTGTCCTCGTACGTAGCTCGGAGCTTCACGATGTTCGCGTGCTCCGGCAAACTCGACATAATCGCCACCTCACGGCGAACATCTTCGATGTCCACGGCCGTGCGGAGCTTCTTCTTCGAGATTGACTTGCACGCCATGGCTTCGCGAGTCTCCCGGTCGGTGCATAGATAAGTTACCCCGAACTCGCCCCGCCCCAGTTCCCGGCCCAGGACGTACTTGTCGGAGATTCGGGCCTTGGGGATGAAATCCTTTAAGACGCGGATCGGGGCGGGCGATTCTGCGTACGGGTTTGGACGGCGGTCTCGAACCTTCTTCTCGTGGTTCGGCTTGTAATCGGCTTTTGCAGCTTCTTCGGGTCTTATGCAGGCGTTGCAGTTCCCCATGGGGAAGTGTTATTAGATATCTACGGCGAGTAGCTGAAGACGGCGGCGACGGTGGTGGATGCGGCGATGGAAAGGAAGAGCATAGGCTGGTAAACGGATTAGCTGACAGTTGAGACTTTGGAGAGAGAAAACGCGGGGTCAGGTAAGGAAAAAGTAGTTTCAAAATAATTTAAAAAAAAACATTTATTGCACAATTGCATATACTAAGATTTTTGCCACATGACTTAGCGACAGTGTTGGTTCGTCGCTTGGCTTCAGTAGCGTAAAAAATGACTTTTAAAAATGTCTTTTTTGAAAAATGAATTATTTTTCAGAAAATAGTTTCATTTTAAGTGTTTGGTTCATTCTGAAAAACTGTCTGGTATGTTTAATTTATTTTTTGAAAAATGAGTAGAATGGTATAATTATATATTTTAATAATTTTATTTAAAATATTAAAATATTTATAATAATATTAAAAATAATATAATTAAGAAAAAAAAAAAAACCCATCCCCCCTCTGGTTTCCGGCGAGAAACTAGAGCAAGGTGTTGGCGTGCAGAGGGTGTTGCCGTGCAGAAACCTTGCAAAGGGTGTTGGCGTGCGATTATTTTCCTGAGGCGGAAAATGACTTCCAAAATTTTTTGGCGGAAGTCATTTTTCACAAAAATGGGGTTATTTTCCACGGTCAATGAAAATCATTTTCAGTTGACTGGGTTTTCCAAGCACGACCAAACACGAGAAACCCAGAAAATGATTGGTGAGCTGATTGTGCCACTCACAGTTTAGCCCTAAGACTGGGTCCTTTGGACATACTAGGATTTGTTTGGCAAAACTGATATCACAAAAAAAAAAATTAAAAAGATAAAAAAGATGACATTTTTTGCACAATTTCATTTTTATTATTTTAATATTTTAAATCTGGATTAATTATTAATATAAAATATATCCCTACCAAAAATTCTATCAAATATAGATACAGTAACCATTAACTTATCCAATAGATTTCTTTCCTTAGCCAATATGCCAATATTTTTTTTGATACACGAGAAAAAACTGAATAATAACCAAATATTATAAAAATTTTAAATCACACAACGCCTACCACAATAGAAAAATTATTAAAATCTTATAGAGAGTTGTCAAAAATGTTTAGACCATTAGGTTATTTGATGATTATATGTTGTTGTTAGTCAAATTGCACATTTATTTATGTATCTATAACTTGTTTTATAAAGCAGACTCAAACCCTATTAATCAGTTCTTGTGTAGCATTACATCAATATTTATTTAAAAGAGATGATCAATCTAATAAAATCATTTATTTTAATTCCCAAACTTTTATAAATGTAAATAAATACGGAGTAATTAAGTCTAATGAGACTCCCTTTTGTGAGGGCAGAAAAATTAGAACAGTAGTATAATTTTATTTTTTTTTACAATTATATTAGAATATGGATCACACCTGTGTGAGACCGTCTCACCGATTTTTCGGGCCGAGTCAATACGCAAATGTAATACTTATACTAGCAAATGTAATACTCCGTACTAATTAGCTAGTGTTTGTTATTTATAAGAGAAAGCGTAATACTTTTAAGGACAAATATAATACTTTTACATTTTGACGTAAAAGTATTACTTTTTTCATCAAATTACTTATAAGGAAAAATATAATACTTTTGATGAAAAAAATAATATTTATGCATCAAAATGTAGAAGTATTACATTTGTCTTCAAAAGTAATGCATTTTCCCATATAAGTAATAAACATCTTATTCATGATTTAATATTACATTTGCTAGTATAAGTATTAAATTAGTCAATGGTTCGATCCTTGGCTTTGGATATGAAGCAGCCTTAAATTAGTCACTTGTGTCTGACAGTGGCACTTGAATAGTTATAAATTCGATTGTTAACAACACATTTTCAATTGAGCTAGCATGAAGTGTATCATGAGAAAATATCATATTTAATTTAAAAGATAAATATAAAACTACTATATTTTAATAAATAAGCTTCCAATATACCTTACTGCAAAAAAAAATCAAGACATTTTGTATTAGGTATAGTTTCCTAGGTTATAATATAAATATTGATGAATAATACGTCAAAATCAAATTTATTTACAATATTTTTTTAATAAGGGTTGGTGATCATTATTAGATAATTTACGTCTAGAAAAAGCAGGGGAAAAAAATGAAAGAACCAAAACTTTGCTACATAGTTTTGGAGGGTTGTGATGATTGTCAATATTCTACTGTGTTTTTTCACCACCCGGCAAGCAAAGAAAGTGAGAATTATTATAATTTATTATAGACAACTAATTAAAATATTATTATATTTAATCATTTGCTTTTTCTTGACTTTTCTTGATTTGGTGATGTGTTTACCAAGTCCACTTTTCCATCTCTCTCAACAAAGACACCTACCAAAGACCTTTTCGATTAGGTCAGGCCGGGACCATGGACCATATTTTGATTTTCATATCCACTACAAGGATAATAATAGAATGTTTTTATTGAATTAATTAAATATAAATATTCATTAACAATTTAACATATATAATGAATTTTTACAGAAGATAATAGATAAATTTTTGTATAATACTTATTCTTGAATTAGTTGACCCATGTATGAGTTTTAAAACAAATTTAAAGAACGATTTGATCTACAATGACACGTTAACTAATAAATATTATAGAACAATTTTTATAAGAAATGCATCATTATTACCCTATTAATATATGCAAAAACTTGTGTGGATATAAAATGTAATTCTTATACTAACCAGTGACGGAGCTATTGTGGAGGCAGTGGGGGCAACTGCCCCACTCACCCCACCCGCACCCAATATATAGCCCTTGTATGTATGTGTGTATATATATATATATATATATATATATATATATATATATATATATATATATATATATATATATATATATATAATATATTTGATGTTATAATTTATATAATTACATATCGAACAAAATATTATTAAAATATTATAGCAAATTCATTCTGTGCATCGCACGTGTGAAAATACTAGTTTAAAATAAAAGGAACAATATGACTGATAGCGTAAATGGAACCGGGGGTTACGATTACACTACGAATACGAATGTTTGTGAATAAGTGGGAGAGCGCTCGTAGGTCAGCCGGTCGGTCTACCGTAGGGCGACAGGGCAGTCCGAGGCTGAGTAATATCCCGATCGGCAAGTGATTACGAGCGGGCCGCTTGGTATAGCGCAGGCTGCTATTGTAGGGTGGTCAGGTTGCAATTACAGAGTGGGAATTACGAGCGAACGGTTATACGAGGTGTAGACCGTGATATAGATTGATGTTGTAGGGTGAGATTACAAGTAGTGCGTAGTAGTAGTTACAATCAGATGGAGATGAGAAGTGAGGGGGAGACCCTCCTATTTATACTAATGAAGTCGGTCTACGCATTTAATGCACCAGCTACAAGTGGCTTGACGTGGCGTCTTCTTGTTGGCTTGGTCAGGCGGTCACTATGCAGGCTACGCGTAGGTTGACTAGTCAAGGTTGTAGAGCCGCAAGTTGTCACTCGCCGCCCTGCAGGCGCAAGTTGGACTGCTTTACTTGTTGTGTAAGATAAGGTTTCGGCTTGCAGGTTGCGTCACCTTGTTGACCGACCGGTCATCCTATGGTAGACCGGTCATCCTACCGTAGACCGGTCATCCTACCGTAGACCGGTCGGGTGTGTTTCCGTTGGGGCGACTCCAAGGGTGATCCGAGAGCATTTTTGTCACAAGGCCTATCGATACGGGCGGTACGGTTGATCACAAGTGATTTATTCCGGTCGGGTTGATGGCTATGACGGACTGGTCGGGTGACTTCTTGTCGGAGCGGCTATACGGGTCAGTCCTTTGTGCGTATTTACCCATCACGAGTCCCCCACTTCTTGAATCCACGAGAATCGTTGGGTTCGAGAAGTGAGAATAATTTCCTTGTAATTTGTTCCAATCAGCTTATCACGAACAAAGTTCCGCTCGGTCGTTCTACCGTAGTCTTCCCGGTCGGTCTACAGTAGTCTTCCCAGACGGTCTACAGTAGAGTTCCCGATCAGTCTACAATATTCTTCCCGATCGTTCGTCATCCAGCTGGTAATAATAGCATGTTGAAAAATTTTTGATCGGACAATTTTTTCCTTTCATTTTCTTGTTGCTCCGTCCTTGCAACCTCGATCGGCCAACTGCACATCTGCCCATCGGCCAATGACTTTGTCTTGACTACAAGAAGTCTCTGTCGACCCCTTCACGTGCCGCTTGGTGGGAATAACGCCATGGTTTTATCTCGAGCGTAGTTTGGTGGACCGCCTCCTCACAACGAACCATCCGGTTGTTCGGGAAATCACGCACGAAGCGTTACCTCGCGCCACATGCTCCTATTGCGGCTACATAAGTCTCGTTTCTTTCTCTCCTTTTTTTTTCTTCTTTTTCTTCTTCTTCTTCGGTCGACCGATCACTAATTCCCCACTTACGATTTTTTTTTCTTTTGGATTTCAAGTCGACCGGTAGCTTGTACATGACGGTCGATCGGGTGTCCTTCACTCTGGTTACATTGATATATGTCCTACAAACACATAGCAAATGGATTGCAAAAGGGGATAGCTCTAAGTGTGATAGCCAATCTATAAGCCATGTAGAGTACCTAGTGGGTAAGGCTTTTACACTACAGACGACTGACAAGTAGCTATGATCGACTGGTCAATTGGGCAAGACCGTATCGGTCGGTCTGCTAAAATTCAATCGGAAAAAATCTTAAGTAATAGATCCCAAAATCAGTAAGTGGTCTCAACCACAACGCCGACCGAGCAGGATCGTTTAGGTAAAGCCGAGATAGCTGAACTGAAAAAAAATCCTCAAACGAATAGGTCAAAAAAACAACAGGTGACCTTAGTCACAACTCGACCGGTCAAAAATCGTGCAGGTAGGGCCGAGATAACACCACCGGGCAAAACCTCAAACGAAGAGACGGGAGACAATTAAGTGAACTTAGTTACAACTCGACCGATCAAAATCGTGCAGGTAGGGCCGGGATAACTTCACCAGGAAAAACCTCAAACGAAAGAGCCGGGAAACAATCAAGTGAACTTAGTCACAACTCGACCGGTCAAAATCGCGCAGGTAGGGCCGGGATAACTCACCGGGCAGGACCTCAAACGAAAGAGCCGGGAAATAATCAAGTGAACTTAGTCACAACTCGACCGGTCAAAATCATGCAGGTAGGGCCGGGATAATTCACTGGGCAAAACCTCAAACGATAGAGCCAGGAAAAACGCTTGCTCCAACTTCGGCCGACCGGCCTCCTTTTTTTTTTTTTTTGGAGCGACGTAAAGCAAATCCGACCAGGGTCGGTGAATATTACAATGATATTAGCAGGAAAATTTTCATTTAACCATCCGAGTACAAGTATCATGCTAGTCACCCTATACTACTTGTAGAATTGTATGAGGTGTTCGGAATTCCACACTCGGTCAACCAGTCGACCGGAGAGAGTCTCTAATTTGTAGGTGCCGGGTTGGACTACTGCTGCGACTTTGTAGGGCCCTTCCCATTTCTTAGCAAATTTTCCTTGTTCAGTTGGTTTACTAGCTTCTCTCCGTCGGAGCACCAAGTCGCCGACTTGAAAGTAACGTGGTTTCACCCGTCCGTCATGGTAAGTTTTGGCAGCTTTCTGGTACTCAATCATTCTTCGTGCCGCCATATCCCTTTTCTCATCGATGAAGTTGAGCTCTGCACCTTGCAACTCGTCGTTTTCCTCCGGTTGGTAATTCCTTTCCCGAGCGGTAGGGAGCCACGCTTCAATCGGCACCCTTGCTTCGAATCCGTAGGCCAGCGAGAAAGGTGTTTCGTTGGTCGCCCGTCGTAGAGTGGTTCGGTAGGTCCAAAGAACATACGGGAGCTCTTCTACCCAGCCTCGACCTGCACTTTGTAATTTCTTCTTCAGTCCGTCGAGGATCGTTCGGTTGGTGTTCTCCACTTGTCCGTTAGCTTGTGGGTATGCTACGGCCGCTCGGGTGTGCCTGATGCCTAGTTTGGCCATGAAGCATTTGAACGGCTGACTATCAAATTGCGTCCCGTTGTCAATGATTAGGTAGACCGGAACCCCGAACCGAGTGATTACCTTTTCCCAGAGAAACTTTTGGCACTGCTGCGAAGTGATGGTTGCTAGTGCTTCTGCTTCTACCCACTTGGTGAAATAATCAATGGCCACGATCACATATTTCTTCCGACCGGCTGCCATTGGGAATGTTCCGATCAAATCAACTCCCCATCTTGCAAAGGGTATTACCTCGCTGATCGGTTGGTAATATGTGGCTGGTTGACCAGGCAATCGGTGAAATTCTTGACAAGTAGCGCATCGCCGAACGTACTGTTCGCAATCCAAGTTGATTGAGGGCCAATAGTATCCTTGCAGGATGATTTTTTGCGCCAGCGTCCTTGGTCCTTGGTGAGCCGAACAAATGCCTTCATGAACTTCCTCAATCACAATCTTGGCCTCATCGTTGGTCAGGCACCTCAAGAGCGGTCCGCCATATGACCGCTTGTAGAGTTTCCCATCGATCAATTGGAATCGTGGTGCTCTCAGTCTGACCTTCTTCGCCCTGGTGGTGTCATCTGGTAAGGTGCCATTAGCAATGTAATTTTTCAGATCGTACATCCAATCTGGCTCACTTATCTCGACCGGTCGGACCTCAATAACATCAATGCTCGGCGATCCGATCTCTTCAATTCGTGCAATCTTGGACACGTAGTCAGGGCCTCCTGTGTCAATTTGGACAACATATCAGCATCTGTGTTCTCCGTTCTGGGCACTTGGATCAACTCATACTTGTTGAATTGTTGCAACAACTCCAGGGCAACGTCCTTGTATTGTATCATGCGTTCCTCCTTTGCTTCGATCGTTCCAGACAGTTGACCAATCACCAACCGGGAATCCGACCGTAACCTCAACCGGTCGGCCTTCATCTGCTTGGCCAGCCGTACTCCGCCTAAGAGTGCTTCGTACTCTGCTTCGTTATTGGTGGGTCGAAATTTAAAGATTAAAGCTTGATAAATTTTGAAACCTTCAGGAGATGTGAGTACGATTCCTCCTCCGCATCCTTTCTTGCTGGACGACCCGTCAGTAGAAGCTTCCCACCATGGTTCCTCTAGGGCGGTCGGTTGGTCCGGCTCCGGGTCCCGCGCGGTACACTCAACAATGAAGTCCGCCAACGCTTGGGCTTTGATGGTAGGGCGCGGCTTATACTCAATCGCAAACTGGGTAAGCATCATGGCCCATTTGATCAGCCGCCCCGACGATGTTGGATTTCTGAGAATCGTTCCAAGTGGTTGGTCGGTCAAGACTACCACCGGGTGAGCCTGAAAGTAGGCTGCAAGTTTCCTGGCGGTCACCCAGAGTGCAAATGCGGTCTTCTCAAACTTGGTGTATCACAGCTCTGGTCCATGGAGAGCCTTACTGACATAGTAGATCGGCTTTTGGACTCCCTTGGTTTCCTCCCGTACAAGCACTGAACTGACCGCCCGGTCAGACACCGCTAAGTAGATGAAAAGTGCCTCATTTTTCTCCGGCTTGGACAAAACTGGTGATGAGCTCAAGTAGGCTTTCAGGTCGTCGAACGCTGATTGACATGCTGGTGTCCATTCGAACCCATTAGACTTCTTTAGTATTTCAAAGGAAGGTAGAGATTTCTCAACTAATTTAGACAAGAAACGACTGAGTGCTTCTAGTCGACCGGTCAGTCGTTGGACGTCTTTGACCGATCGGGGTGGTTACATCTCCATGATCGCTCTGACCTTCTCGGGATTTGGCTCGATCCCCCGCCCCGTCATCATGAACCCTAAGAATTTTCCCGTCTAGACAGCAAAAGCACACTTACTTGGGTTCAAACGCAGGTTGAAAGTTTCCATCACCTTGAATGCCCGGGCCAGGTCGGTAGGATGAGTTTCTTTCGATCGGCTCTTGACGAGCATGTCGTCCACATACGCCTCCATGGTCGACCAGAGCAATCCTTTAAACAACTTGTTCACCATCCTTTGGTAGGTGGCTCCGGAGTTTCGTAGACCGAACGCCATCACCACGTAACAAAATACTCCATCTGGGGTTATGAAAGCAGTCTTCTCTTCGTCTTCTTTGCTCATGAAAATTTGATGGTAGCCTTTGAAGGCGTCCATGAAACTTAGCAGCTCACTTGTAATTCCCGCTCTGTAATTCCCGCTATTCTAGGGTGGTTAGAGCGGGAATTACAGAGCGGGAATTACAAGTGAACGGTTACACGGGGTGTAGACCGTGATATAGATTGATGTTGTAGGGTGAGATTACAAGTAGTGAGTAGTAGTAGTTACAATCAGATGGAGATGAGAAGTGAGGGGGAGACCCCTCCTATTTATACTAAATCAAGTCGGTCTACGAATTTAATGCACCAGCTGCAAGTGGCTTGACGTGGCGTCTTCTTGTTGGCTTGGTCAGGCGGTCACTATGCAGGCTACGCGTAGGTTGACTGGTCGAGGTTGCAGAGCCGCCAGTTGTCAATCGCCGGCCTGCAGGCGCAAGTTGGACTGCTTTACTTGTTGTGTAAGATAAGGTTTCAGCTTGCAGGTTGCGTCACCTTGTTGACCGACCGGTCATCCTATGGTAGACCGGTCATCCTACCGTAGACCGGTCATCCTACCGTAGACCGGTCGGGTGTGTTTCCGTCGGGGCGACTCCAAGGGTGATCCGAGAGCATTTTTGTCACAAGGCCTATCGATACGGGCGGTACGATTGACCACAAGTGATTTATTCCGGTCGGGTTGATGGCTATGACGGACTGGTCGGGTGACTTCTTGTCGGAGCGGCTATACGGGTCAGTCCTTTGTGCGTATTTACCCATCACATATATATATTGCGCGTTGATTTGATGAGTTGATATGATCTAATGGCTGAAAATAGGCTGCACGACCACACCTAATGATCATGCCACACCTTATCATGACTATATATATATATATATATATATATATATATATATATATATATATACTAAGAACCAATTGCAACTATCCATGTGTCTAAATTCAACGAATCAGATGTAATTTTAAAAAACGATGTGGATGTATTTTTATGAATAACTCAAACTTTGGTGCAAGTAAAATGTGTTAAAAGTGCAAGTTTGTAAGTAAAAAAGTGAAAGTAAAAATCACTTACAAGTGCAACTATTTTCATTAAATAACAATAAATTAAATACATGTTGATTTACTTTTACTTACATTTTTTACTTAAATTATTTATTAACTTAACGTATTCATTAATTTAGCGTATTCAAATTTAATTTAAATCAATAAGTTAGTACTTCTTTATGTATAGTCTATTTCTCGAATTAATAGGTCATTACTACGTTGTTGATGGTAGTTACCCAAATGTACCTGGTTTTTTGGTACCATATCGCGGGGAGGCCTATCACTTGAATGAGTTTCGTGGCTAAGGACGAATACGAAATAAGCAAGCTCTATTTAATTATCGACACTCATCATTGCGAAATGTGATTGAGAGATGCTTTGGACTTTTAAAGGCGAGATTTCCAATTCTAAAGTCTATTAATGCTTACCCATTGGTTAGACAAATCCAAATCCCTATTGCATGTTGTGCATTACACAATTTCATACGGTTAAAAGACATGGATAATCAATTAGGTAGCATGTATGGCATGCAAGATATGATTTTGGATTAGGATGGTGGAAGCACTAGTGGAGTTGGAAAGGATACCGTACAATTAGATATGAGTCAACAACATCAAATGCTACAAGTGCGTGAAGACATTGCAAATGCAATATGGGCAAATTATAATAATTGATGATGTACTCAATTTTATTTGTAATGTTTTGTAATAACATTTTGTCATGACATAACTTAGTCGTAATTAATTGCTAGTCATTTTATTTATTTTAATTTTTTTGAAACAAATAAGCCCTTCAAAATATTTGTGACCTGTAATTGCAGGTCAATTAGAATTCTAGCAACCTCCAGCGAACATCCGACAAAATTCCGGCCGGAGAACTCCTCCCATTTTTTTCTTTTTAATTTTCATTTTCAGATTTTCATGGATAAATTTGGATGGGTGTATCTATTTTATAAATTTTATATTTATTATTTCTCATTTATTGCGATATTTCATGATCAACCTCCATTAAAGCCTCAAGCAGTAAAACTCCATCGTCGCCCTCTTCCTCTTCCATTGAAACTCAAGCTCCAACCATGTATTTTCCTTCCATCTTCTTCTCCCTCTTCTTCGTTATTTTCCTCTTCAACCCTGATTCACTTCATCCTAGCAACACCCGAAGAAAATCTCTTCTTCTCCGACTTCGAAGTTCGAATCCGCCATGGACTCCCACCAAAACCAAATCCTCATCTCCCCCAACACCACCTTCGCCACCGGCTTTCTCCCCTCCGACAGAACTCCCAACCGCTTTGTTTTATCAGTATAGTACTAAAACCTCGACTCGCCCGACGTCGTCGTTGTCTGGTCCGCTAACGACAACCACCCCTGTCGATTGCTCCGGTCAAATCTTCATAACCCTCGTCAGAGAGCTCAACGTCACCACCCCGTCCGGTTACGAAACGGCGACGGGAGCAAAAGTTTCGCTTTATTCGCTGGCGATCATTGATGGTTTAATTTATTTGCCAAATTTTGGTCTGAGTTCGTTAGAAGTTCGCCGGAGTTGATCGGAATTCTAGTTGACCTGCAATTACAGGTCACAAATAGGTTAGTAGGCTTATTTGCTCCAATATAACAAGTTTGAGGACATAATTGGAGCTTTTTGAAGTTGAAGCTCCTAATTGCGCAATTCAGTATAGTTTGAGGGTCTATTTGATCCTTATCCCAAAAAAATCATAGATGTGGATGCTCTGATCTAAAATGACACACTATATGAAGAAAACTGTCATAGCTAAGATTTAAGCTCTTGAATTTGATAAGGAGTTTGACAATAGTATTTATTTTCTTTTATATGATTTATCTCTTCATGCGTCTTGATCATTCCTAGTTGCTATTGCTCTAATAACATTAGAACTAAGAAAGTTTGCTCTGATACCAAGTAAAATTTTGTAAAATCAACCGTAGAACTAATTTAAAAATATTAAATATTTTTAAGACCAGAAATTAGTAATATATAATATTAATGTAAAGGTAAAATAAATTAAAAATGTTCAAATACAAAATATCAAATACAAATAAAAATGTTTAATACATAAGCAGTGAAAAACCTTATAAGCAGTGAAAAGCAAATAAAACTAAACACAATTACATAGTACAAATGGCAAATTAAAAACAAATGCCAACTAAACATAATTACAGAGTACAAATGGCAAATGAATAGCAAATGACAAATCAACTCACAGTCCTCACGCCCTCACATCAAAATTAAACCAACAAAAGAGCAACTAACATCAAAATTCAAAAGAAAAATTAAATAAATTAGGGCAAACAAAAAATGAGAGGAATTAAGGAAATTAGGGCAAACAAAAAATCATTTGAAATTCAATACAATTGTAGAAGCGAAAATAAAATCAAAGAAAAAAATGGGTGTTCCCGCCACGCTTGGATAACTACCTATATCCAAATGCAAAGCTAAACTAAAACTCAAAAATTCAAAATTTTAAGGCTCAAAAACATTTATTGAAAATAATATTCCAAGGTAAGTACTAATACAAAAATCAACTAATAATTCAAACTAAATGAAACTAATAATCTAACTATAACTAAGTAATAAATAACGAAATATCTAAGTGATTCGCTAACAAACTTTTTAAGATAGAAATTCCTTCCCCACACTTATTCAAACATTGTCCTCAATGTTGACAACAAAAATTATAAGAGAAACACAAATATGATAATACATACAAAAATCAACTAATAATCAAAACTAAACGAAACTAATAATCAAACTAACTAAGTAATAAATAACGAAATATCTAAGTGATCGGCTGACAAACTTTTTAAAATAGAAATTCCTTCCCATTACTTATTCAAACATTACTCTCAATGTTGACAACAAAAATTATAAGAGAAACACAAATCTGATAATACATACAAAAATCAACTAATAATCAAAACTAAACGAAACTAATAATCCAAGTAACTAATAAATAACGAAATCTTTAAGAAATTCACTAACAAACTTTTTAAAATAGAAATCTCTTCCCCACATTTATTTCAAACATTGTCCTCAATGTTAAAAACAAAAATTATAAGAGAAACACAAACGTGATAATGCTCATCAAATTATTGAAATGGCCTAAACAAGCTAAATGAAAATAAAGGAAAAGGGAAAGAGAATGAGGTTGCCTCCTAATAGCGCTTCAGTTATTGTATGTAGCTAGACAACGCACCTTAAGAAAGAAAACGACGCACCTTAAGAAGGAAAATCACGCAACTTAAGCTTTAGGTTCACTCACATTAAGTTTCAACACTCACACACCTTAAGCATACAAACCACGCACCTTAAGCACACAAACCACGTACCTTAAGAAGAAAAACCGCACCTTAAGCTTCAAGTTGACTCACCTTAAATTTCAACAACTATTCACTTTAACCAAAAAAAAATCATGCACCTTAAGCAAAATAATCACACCTTAAGCACAAAAACCACGCACCTTAAGTACAAAAGCCACGCACCTTAAGCACAAAACTCACGCACCATAAGTACAAAACTCACGCACCTTAAACACAAAAATCACGCACCTTAAGAAGGAAAACCATGCACCTTAAAATTTGATCTAGATGCAAAAATTACCAAATTGCCACCGCATTTTTTTTTAATTTTGGTAATCCTGGACATTTGCATTTCACCGTAGTGCATTTTTGAACACTTTGTGGTGCATTTATGCATACCTATTGGTGTAATCCGCACAAGAACAGGGTGTCGCATTCGAACTAGTGTGTGTGTGTGTGTGTATATAAATATATATATATATATATATATATATATATATATATATATATATATATATATATATATATATATATATATATATATATATATATAT